>NC_056726.1:305705956-305783456 GCF_019279795.1 Protopterus annectens
CAGAAGTACTTAAGCACACAGTTCTACTGTGTCAAAAACTGATAAACTGAAAACCAACTGCGCATGTCAGACACTGCTCAAATCATGTTAATCGAGACTATGATGTACTACTATAAACAACAGCTCCATTTAACCAATTTATTTAACAAGAAAAAAAAACATTTTAAATTTTTTTGCGGGGGGGCAAGCTCCCCTGCACCCCTCACACCCCCTGCTAATTATATATACTAACTCCAAGATTGTACAACAGTGGAGAAAAGGCTGAATTACCAATCCTCACTGTACCATTGTTTGCATTTGAAAAGTTTTAAAAAGGCATGTTTTCATTTAAAAAATTACTATTTAAATGGAGCTGCTGTTTATGGCAGTACACAGTGACCTCTCTCCACATGATAGCTGTGGTGTCTGACACACACAGTTATTTTTCAGTATTATCAGCTTTCAACATAGTAGAATTGCATACTTAAGTACTTCTGATATTTTCATCTCATTAAATTGAATTTTGATATACTGATCATTTGAGCTACTGAAGTAGATGCACGCTGATGTCTATCTATCTATATATATATATATATATATATATATATATATATATATATATATATGTATATATGGATCTACTTGAAAACACTGACATGGCAAAACACTGATGACGAGAACACCGAGACCGGAAGATCGACAACTGAGATGACCGACAGTTTAAAAGCACGAAACTTCACATGCCCGACAAACCACAATCCCGACAATCAACAAAACAAAACAAATACCTTTTCCGAAAAACACACACACAACACAAGCACACCAAAAACCTTACAAATCTACACTAAACCTTACATACACAACTATCTATGCACTAACCTTAACCCAAACCCTAACCCTAAGGTCCGTCACTATCGCACACTCACCTAACCCGCGCCCTAACCCTAACTCACTTAACCCACCCTTAACCCTAAAGTCTGTCACTATCGCACACTTACCTTAACATGTCAGTGTTCTCAGCATCGGGCTTTTAAACTGTCGGTCATCTCGGTTATCGATCTTCTGGTCTCGGTGTTCTCATCATCGGTGTTTTGGCGTGTCAGTATTTTCAAGTAGACTCGTGTGTGTGTGTGTGTGTGTGTGTGTGTGTGTATATATATATATATATATATATATATATATATATATATATATATATATATATATATATATTACTTATGCAAAATTAGTTTAGGAATGAATTATGTAGATCATATTTATTTCCAGGGTGTACTTGGTGTAAGGTTCTTGTTGCAATGCAGAGTCTGCAAGATGCTTACAAAACAAGCTATAGCTTCTTATACCAATACATGAAATAAATATTTATTTATTTATTTATTTTTATTTATTTAACATTTGTTGACCGGGAATGTCCGACTAGGTTCCACAGAGCCTGTTTTCAGCGGAGGCCCGTGGAGAAACGCTCCAGATGCATGTTTTTGGAATGTGGGAGGAAACCGGAGTACCCGGAGGAAACCCACGCGAACACAGGGAGAACATGCAAACTCCACACAGAAGGCACCCCAGCCGAGAATCGAACCGGAGAACCTCTTGCTGTGAGGCGACAACGTTAACCGCTGCACCACTGTGCCGCCCACAATATCCAAAGAAGGTCTGCACTTCACTGACCCAAAAAGATCCACAAGCCCCAAAATAAAATGTAGTGAGAAAAAATGAAATTAAAATACTGAGGCAACAGTTAAAAGCCAAAAAACAACTGGTCTCAGAAATAATCAAATGGTGCGCAGAGAAAAAATTGTTAATACTTGTTTTACTGGCATTCTACATCTCCATCTTTATCAGCAATTCATCTGTTATACTCCTTAGTGTCACCCTTCATGTGAGATGTTAAATTGAGGACCCAAATGCTTGAGTTGGTGGTTACTTGAGTTGAAGTAATAGATCCCAAAGCACCTATTGAAAGAGTTGGAAAAGTTGACCTGTGTCCTTGACAAATTTCCCCTAGTAGTATAAATACCACCTCAGGTCTCCCCAGAAAGGAGACCATTAGCCTAGTGGGACTAACTTAGCAAAGGATAGATTAGATAGATGATAGATAGATAGATAGATAGATAGATAGATAGATAGATAGATAGATAGATAGATAGATAGATAGATAGATAGAATAAGAGAGTGTCGTACAGGTTAATGAGTTGAACAATTGTCTGCATTCACAAAGTACTTATTCTGGACTGAAATATATTTTTCTCTGGGAATACCTACTCTGTAAGCTTTACTACTTTGATAAAGCTAGGTTCCACCTTGCTCATTTGGACAACAAATTGTCGGCTGTAATCTACACAAATGGATTAAGCCTTTTTTTACCAGTCATTAATAAATCTCAACTAAACAACAATTTTAAATATTGTTTAAGATTCTTTTTGATTAATGTTAAGAGTTTTAGCAAAAGTTATGCAAGCTCAAAAACAGGAGTTATGACAAAGGCTATGATGTGATAATTATCGCAGAATCATAGTTTGGTAACAAGAATTTACTTTTAGTGTTATATGGTTAAAATGACTACAGTTACAGGAAACAATAAGTACCCTGGAGTCTATCAAAGTTTAATAGCTGGATTCTATCAAAGTTTAATACCTCTAACAGTGAGATACTAAGTTTTGTAAATTTGATATATGTAACACCACCCATGGCATTACTGTTTTTTTACAAAAGTCCAAAATTTAAAAAAAAAAGATTATTATACTTAGTGGAACATTTAAAAGAACTATTGCTATTTTTGGGTAACTTAAGTCCTAGAATATGCTGGAATCATTTGAACTGCTTGTTGAATACCTTCCAAACTGTACTTGGCACACTGAAAGAAATATTGATGTTTTTGTGGGTAACTTAAGTTCTAGAATATGCTGAATTAGACTTTTTTTTCTTTTTTGCTTATACTTGCCTTGGTAATTAGTAGACAAACAAACTAGGTACAACTACCATCTTGGTGGAATATATATCAAAAAGTGATGCTAAGAATTCTCATACATATATAAGATAAAAAGTGGAAGAAATCATTCTTTATCAGTATTGGCTACAGGTGTACTTGCGCAAATTGATATTAATCAACACAAATGTTGCCACTGGTGATCTTTTTTATCTAACTTACTAAATTTCTACAGCAATGTTATTATAGCAAATAAATAATTACTTTTCTTAAATAATGGCATTTGTATAATTCTCTTTACTGCCCTTCCACAGCTGTCTGGTATTCTGCGGTAGTTCTGATGTACTCGCGATGCTCACGCAGTACATCAGAGCTGTGCGCTATGTTAAATGGGTTTAACTATGTTAAAGGAGTTTAACATGAGACAGCTTTGAAAAAGCAACGGAGACAGTGTTTTATACTAACGGAAAACGGACCTTTTCCATTAGTATATTGAGCACGCTGGTTGGGCTGGCCAATCAGCGTGCACGTTTTAGGGGAGGAATTGTATAATAAGGCTTTAGATATTAGTTTACCAGCTCATATTATTTACTTAACCTCTGAAAAGAATTTCAAATCAAGCAATTTTAAGGTAGCTACTGATGGGAAACTAACAAATTAGGACTGGAAGTTATTTTTCTTCCTGAAAACAAATTCTGAAGAGGTCCATTTCTTTTCAATGTTTGTATTTTCCTTCCCACTAACCATTCTGTTTAGACAACCATGTCTGCAGATGGCTTAAGGTAGGGCCATAATAACCAGCCCACTGGGTAAGTTTAAAATTATAATCTTTGTAGACACTGTTTATATATGTTCTACTTTAAACAACATGTGCTTTAGCAAAATAAAACGTTCATTTGGGGTTAGCTAAAAATAATGTACTTATTCATTAAATAGTCAGGGATTTTTATCAAGAGAAGTTATCCAATATTTAGGTTTTATGACTGATATATGACTGTCCTTTGAAGCTAATGTAAATGCCATTATTTGCAGACTTACTTGCATATCAGGGATATATTAAAGGTTAATAATCCTTGGGTTACTATAGGTCCATGGTTTGAGCAATAATAGACTCATTCTTTGTTTTAGTTTTTACAGTGGCAAAAGTATTATGAATATTACTAAATTAACAATTGGCTCTAAAGTAGAGTTGTTTTTCCAGAGATTACATTACCTCCAAATATTCAGTTACACATATACCTTTTAGGGTGTGATATGTTGTTGACCTAGTAGCCATGTAACAAGTAGAATGGCTATTTCTTCTGTGAGTAACATTTATTATATTATTACATTTATTTATGCTTACTAAGAATGTTCATTGGCTATCTCTAAGTCCAATAATGATTTCAAAATTAATTGTTTCACCAGCAAAGGCAAAGGCTATATAATTATTTGCTATTAAATATTAGCAGGTTCCCTATATTTTAAATGTTAAAATTTTGTTTGATAGTTGGGCTGGTGATCGGGAATATGACCCAGAGTTTAACTGGATGCAGTCTCTTATTTGAGACTGATACTCTCTACAAAACTATCGAACAATACTACCCTCAGTAAAATACTTTATTCTTTTTTGTTTAAATCTCAAATAAATGCAGTTTGAGTATGACAAAACAGCATTTGACAAAGACTGCATTGGTCAGTAGTTGAATATTCAGGTAGTTAATGCAGTTTTAGTAATTCAGTTTACTCCTGTTCCTTCCACAAAATCCATCCCCAGGATTCAATAAAATCCATGTAGGCTACATGTAGAGCTACACGGAATGTACCCTTGTATACAGCCATGGCTGCTCCTCAGCAATGCACCATGCATATTAATCATGACGCACTGCCAAGGGAGAGCATAGTAACAGGAATATTGAATTTGTGTAGGCAGAAGTGTAGAGATTATGCCATGGTTGTGGATGCCTGGTCAGATGTTATGTACAGGATGAGACTCCCTGTAATGTTCCTTGCTACTGTTGAAATGTGCTGTGAATTAATAGTTTGTGTTCTAAATGTCTAATTTTTCTTTTAATGCCCATTTGCATGAAGCAGCGTGCAACAATGCCAAGCTGCACTTACCCATAGGCAGCTAACACCTGCTGGACATCTAAAAATAGAAACTGGATGTAATTAATTATTATACCTTTTTTAATGTCTGTTTGAGCAGAACAGCATGGAGCACAGTAATACCAAGCTGTGCTTACACATAGAAAGCTGACACCTTCCAGACATCTAAAATAGAAACCAGATGTAATTAATTATTTATTTCTGGTCATGCTTAAGCCCATTTGCGTGGTGCAGCATGGTAGCTTAGTAGTATATGTGAAGGTATACTAGTTTATTGCTATCCAAGTAGCTAAATGGCTAGAGTGAAGACCTAAAGCTTTGTAGGTCCTGGGTTTGAGTCCCTAGCAGATATACCATTTTTGTTTAATTTAAAAACAAACATTTTACATTTGGAAGAGATGCACAGTGCTAAGCACTGCTTAAATGTGATTAATGGCTACTAATGTTTGCATGTTGCTAAGCTTCACTAAAACCATGGTTGTGTGAGTTTTTGCAATGCTCAGCTCCACTTAACTGGTCTGTGTGATGCTGAGCTCCTCAGCACGTTTCTGAATGTTGCTGAATGACATGACATGTAAGGACAAGAAAACAGCCTATATTAAGGCCAATAAGCAGGAATTCTGTCAGTGGGCAAGGTGGTGTTGGTGAGGGTGCATGCTTTTTGGTGCAGAGATGGGTTGTGCAGGAGTCCAGGGTTTTTGTTGGATTCCTGATACACAATTATGAACCTAGGCTGCTGCAGGGCAATCCCCTGGGCTCAGAATGTAAGGCTGAGGTCTGTGATCAGTTGGCCAAAGAACTTACCAGTTCTACTGGTATCTCTCACATTGGTGAGCAGTGTCATCACCATTATGATGACCTGAAGCTTAAAAACAGGGGAACATTGGGCAGCTAGGTCCAAGATGGCAGGGATGGGTGTGTCCCAGACATATATAAGTATTTCTTCCACTATTTATACTAAAATGTAAGCTGAATCTGTGCAAAACAGGTATGCATAATGGTGTGTTTCTCCCCCAACAGCTGCAGCTGAGAGGGTCACAACATGAGGTCCCATGCTGGGTGCCTGGACAGGTTGTGCTGTGAGTGTGGTAAGTACGGCTATATTATGCTAACTGTAGTGCAATAAACAGTAAAAACTGTACTTTAATAAAGAATAATAAAAACTGCAGTGCAATAAAAATGAACAATAAAACTGTAGTGCAATAAATGGACAACTACAACTGTAATGCAATACATGGGCAATAAAAACTATAGTGCAACAAACAATAAACAGTGCCAATAACAATAAGCAAACAGGGTAAAGCAGGATTGTGGTTGCAGTAGAGCTGCATGCATTATATGTCTATGGTAACGTTGCTGCAGTCAACTGTAAAACTGTAGTAACTGTAGAATGTAAAAGTAATGGTCTGAAAATTTTATTGCACAACTCATAGTATGGTTCATGGCTGTCTCCAGGCCAATTTCAGTCACATAAAGCTCTCTTTTCCTCCCACTCCAGGAACAACCAGAATATGGTAGCCCACTTTATGGGCAGATATCATGTGTAGACTTCACATATATTTATTTATTTTATTTTATTGACGGGAAGTTCGACTAGGTTCCACAGAGCCTGTTTTCATATAATTAACACCAATACCAATAAAGTGTTAAGCAGGATTATGGTGTCCTAACTAAATCTGTCTTAATATTTGAAGTATGGCTGTATTCATTGCATGTCTGTTCTAATGTCCCTGCAGTCAAATGTTACACCGTAATAGCTGTAGGATGCAAAGGTAATGGCCTGAAAATTTTATTACACAACTCATAGTATAGTTCAAGGTTGTTTCTAGGCCAAGTTCAGTGAAATAATGCTCTCTTTTCCTCCCACTCCAGGAACAAAACGTATATGGGTAAGGTAGCCCACTTTATGGGCAGATATCATGTTTAGACTTCACAAATATTCACATCAATACAAATAAAGTGTTAAGCAGGATTGTGCTGTCGTAACTAACTCTGTCTTAATATTTGCAGTAGGGCTGTATTCCTTGTGTGTCTGTTCTAAGTCACTGCAGTCAATTGTTACATTATTTGCAGACATCCCCTGCAGTCACAGCTTTTGGGTTCTACTGCCATGCCTGCCAACTAAGGCATGATGGCTGTCTAGTCTACTTAATGTACACAATACCTCTCAACCGTCATGATTTTTCATAATATAATTACAGCCACCTAATCTGTCTGGTCCATGATTACCAGATAAATAATTACCTGCACTGCAATGTATTTGCAGGGAAGTAAATAGTGTGGGAAGAAATAGCCAGGAAATTGTTATGGCTAGGCTTGTATAGGCCCTAGGGCCGGTAGCCCAGTACCAACCTATGAATTTATGAACCTATTTTCAAATCCGTTTACAGGACACCTTGGTAGTCATGTATGTGCACATTATGTGAAACTGGTCTGTGTGGTTATGTACCAGCATTTGTGAGTGCTTAGCCCATACTGTGCCATGCTAACTACTTGAGAGGTATGTCCATGCTACAGCAAGAATTGTAGTCACTGTACTCACAACTGACACTGCACACCTGTAGAAGTATGAATTACCCAACATTTTAGGGATATCATCTGCAATGTCACTAATGGCATGTTTTTCTCTCTCTCCCCATTCATTATCTTCTTTAATTTATTATTGTTATTTATTATTATGGTTTAATATTATCATATTTTGTTAAACTAACTGTTTTGTTGGCCTTATGGGTTATTTCTTACTGGCTTGCTGTTAACGTACTTACTTTTATATTACTTAATGTTGTTTTACACATAATATACCTTAATATTTAATTGAATTAATCAATATTATGTTTCATTCTGATAATACTAACATTGGTTTGGTTAGTACTAACCTTAACTTATTAGTATAACTACTTTACTACAGTGCATCAAGGTTGGCTGATTCCTCGTGATCTCCCTACTTTGCCTTCTCTGGCCATGGCACTGTGTCCCAGCACATCTGGAACCCAGCCTGCTGGTGCCACCCTCTGCTGCTTCTGCACTACTTGTGGCACTGGGTAGCACTGTCCCATGGTACAGGGATGGGACCTCCTCTGGGAGTGGTGGTGGAGGGGAAGTTGTCACCTGTGATGAATTGCTGGGTTTGGTGCATGGGATCATCTTCTGTGGGTTTGGATGATGTCTGTGCAGGATGGAGAGCATGTGACCGCCCTGGTGGGGCAGGTTCACACTGGAGCCCAGCCTCCACCACTGTCACTGTCAGGGCAGTGACAGAGCAGTGTCAACAGTTCCATGGGTGAGGATGTGAGTCATGCTGCTACTTGTGGAGGGACATTGGACTGCAATTCCACAACACCCTTCCCATTCAAGGTGTTCACCCCCTCTTGTGTCACACACCATCCCTGTCTGCTGTCTTGTCTGTCTATGAAAGCTTCCTCACCTACCCAACTTACCTCCCCAGCACATACCTATGTCCCTTCCCCGACATCCACTCTCACCTTAAAAAAAAAAAACAATGGGCACAAGTCCCAAAAAAATATCATTCCATAGATAGCTCTCCATTTTGCACACATGTCCAATGAACACACAATATTCAGTCCGATTGGCTTAACAAAGCAGTTATGCTGTCCTTGCCCCTGTCTCTTGTGGTGAGAGTCCAAAGTCATCTACAAATTCTGTCAAAGTTGCTGTACAAGAAATGGATAGCTATAGTTCTTTCCTACACCCTTCCTGCACATACCTATCTGCCTTTCACTATGTTTTCCCCCTGCTTGCACCTCATTTCACCACTTTCCTATCTCCCCATTTTTCTTTTATTTATATATTTTTTGCGTGACACGCTGCATTGAGCAGCTTTGCTAAGCTCAGCTAAATGGAGCTATATTGATATATGTGTTTTAAATAATAATAAACACGTACAAAATAAACACCTATCCCCTATTTCGAATCCAAGACCATCGCACCTGCAGATGACTGCATTAACCTGTCACACCACACAGCTGTTAATTAAAATGGGTCTATACGTCTGCAAAAAACCCTTTCAATGAATGGCTCTTTGAAGAATGATAACCAGTAAAATCTAAGTCCCACAAATGGCCATTTCAGCAAATTTTTTCTTAGGCAAAAAAAAACACTTGGCCATCATCGTGAATTTGCCCTTTCCCCACTATAGTGCGATTTTGGAATTGGTATATTTAGTTAGGGGGTGTGAAGCGTCCAACTTTGAAGGGTTTGAAATTTTGTGTGGTTTTAGGTTGGCTGAGAGTTTTTTTCCCCAGGAAAAAAATTCACTGGAATGGCTGTTTGAGAGAGTAGGATTTAGCTGGTTATGGTTCAGAGAACAGTTGTTCACTGAAAGGTTTTCGCAGACATAATATAGACCTATTAAAACAGGTGGTTTAAGCAAAACATAGTAATTGCAAGTTACAGTCATTAGGTGTGTTTAAATAGAGCTGCTCATTGCGCCACATTGCTCAAACTTGCTTAAATAGTACTGGAAAAAATGGGAGTGTTCCTTGGAGTCTGGTGCAAGACTACACTGCTAGAAAGCCAAACACAGAATAATGGTTTTAAGTGAGGTTTCTAACAGCAAGTAAATGTGCCCTTTTAGAAATTCACCTGCTAAGGAATTAGTGGAAAAATGCATGTTCAACTGGGACCCTGGTGTGGAAATGCATCCATATAAACCTATGCACATAACAATGGATGTAAGAAATGTATGTCATAGCCTGTATGTGTGCACTTATATCTTGCAAATACACTTACTGCAACAGTGACTCATTAGCTCAGTCTGTTAAATGCCTTGCAAACAGTACATTTTTCCACACACAGTCCTGGGTTCAAATCCAGTTATGTGTATCATTTAAATTACATTACTGTGAAGCTAGCGGGTAATGACTGAGTCATGCACTCTTTAGCCACACAATGCATTTCAGATGAAATAAATTATTTTCTATGATGGAAGTCACAGGCCTGCAGATAGGAACACACTTCACATATCCCTATAGCAAACCTATAAGTGCATAAAATGTCAGGTCATGTATTAATATGCATTCACAGAGCATTTTAACTCAGGTAATGCAAATGAAGCCCACTAATATCAGAGTGCAGCACACATTCCTTTCATACTCACAGTGCAGATTAGCACAGCTGCACAACTAACATACCCATTTGAATCCCCTGCTTGTAACAAGGACTGCCAGCATACGCATTTCAAATGAATACCAGACTATAACACATGGGCTGACAGTTGCCCAAATGGTAGACATCATTTTATATTTATCCTGTATGTTGCTCAAGGACAGAAAAACATGCTGCCTAGTACTCTGTTAGTGATATTGCTGCCTAACGTACTTACCTTAAACACATGCCATAACTTGTGTGGAATGGGTACCCTCACTCTGGCTCTGCCTCTACAACAAGGTTGACACAGCTCCCACAGTTACTCTTGCAGCTTGTTGTCCTCCAAAGTGTTCCCACTCTCTGCCTATGCCTGTTATGTGCAGCAGGAGTTGCAGCCTGTACGACACACACTTCTATGTAAAATTAGATGCTACAGACCTACCCTCTGTGATGATGTAGTCTCCTCACCCCAGTAATGTCTAACACAACATATGAAAAAGGGCTTCTAATCTACATGAACTCCTTATATCTTATACAGTGGTTACATGTCATTGGCTGATGATAGTGCAAATCAGCTGTGTTGGCTGCAATTAGCATTTCAGAACCACAGATTGGTTAAGAGGCAATCACCTGCTAATGAGAAGCATGTTAGAAATGCAAACAGCTGACTATGGGGAACCATTCTGTATGAGACTTTCTTAACACAGAGCATGCACTTGCAAAAACTTAAATATTACCACATATCAACAGAGGAGTTTTGTATGCAATCAGGTATGTAACCTTTTTGTTTACAACAGGATGCAGATGTGTGAATATACTTAGAGGGAATGGGGATTACAGCATTAAGCCTTTCTTAGAACTGTGATAATGACATGTCTTTGATCTCCCAATTTGTTACACCTATAGAGGATGTAGAAATCATCAGGGGTGGAATGTTTTTTTGTCAGTGTGATACACTGGTCTCATGGGACTGTCCCATTTTAGTGATTGAAATAGCACACTGCTATTTGTTTGGCACTGTTGTTTTAATATATTATCAGGGGGGTTGCCCCTAGGGGACAAACTACAATAGACTCCAGTGTTGGGTATATGATCATACAGCAGTATCTGTCATGGCACACATGGGAATAGCTGACTATCATTAATATCTTAGTTGCATCCACACGCTTAGTATGTTTGCACACTGTGGAATATGACATGTGTGATCAAACATTGGATACTGCCAGCCATTCTGTTCTTGCTGTATCTCTACATAGTGTACTTCCATGTATGTGATCCTGACATGTGTTCCTATTTTGTTGTCTTTCAAGAAACATGTAACCAAGATGCTGTGTACCTTTCATGGATGCAGAGAATGATATTATAGTGGAACATCTCGGGCAACACCATGAACTCCTACTGTCCAGGGGACGGCAAAACAGGGAACAGCAGGCAGCATTGTGGGCTGACCTTGTCCATGACATGAATGCCACAGGTCATCAGAACAGGACATATGAGCAGGTTTGACACCACGTAATGGACATGATCAATGCAGCACGCAGAAGAGCAGCAGATGTAGCTAGGGATTGTGGTGTCACCGGTGAAGGGCCAGTAGCAGAAGACCCACTTTCAGCCAGTGAGGAATTCCTGGTGAGCCTAGACACACTACAGCTTCCAGACATCCATCACACCATACATTGAGGATGTGGGTGCCACAGTTTCTATGGCAGAGGTGTGTGCAGGTAAGTTTATTTTGATCACCATTGCAATAATATAGCATTCAGTGTGTCAGGATGTATAAACATTTACATGGGTGTCAGTTCTTTGTCCTTTGGTGGGGGAGAGTTTAACTGCACCTTGATTCTCATGCTCAGATTTTGGCCAATATAAAAATTAACACAGTAGCTACTGTAGATGTGGAATATATGGACATATTACCTTGTTGTGGTGCAACATGAGGTGGTACTGACATTACCTTTCCCTCAACTTTTCACAGTCCATCAGGTATGTACAAGGCCGTGGTCCTGCTACTGATAAGCACAACAGTGTTTTGTTATAGATGTAGGTTTACAGCAATGTAATCCCTAAAGTGTTATCTCAGGCCTGCCGCCTGGAGTGCTGTACTGTTGACATGATTGCCAACTGCACAGATATTTTCTGACTGTAAACACGTAACAGTCATACCTCTGCCTTGTAAGTGTGCCCACACTGATAGATGTGACAGTATTGTCAGGACATTACAAATTGTCATATGTGTCAACTATGCAGAGTCTTCACAAATGTCAACAGTGTACCTCATTGCTGCTGAAGAGATTGCTATGTAAAGAGTTTTTATTTACAAGTAACTACAGCTGTTTGTGGGAAAAGTAATGTCCTCATGTCCTACTATATGAGGTTGGCGGTTTAACAGGTCTGTAATAGTGACAACAGTCTATACAGCTTTACATATATTGCAACATAGTACTACAGAGCATAATATTGCAGGTATTAATGTACTGCTTTTTCCTTTGTCATCACAGGTGACGGGGGGGGGGTTGGTCTCTGCCCCTATACAACCTGATGTCAGTGTGTCTTCAAATTCTGATGATTATGCTGGCCAGAGGGAGAGAGTGAGGCATGGGTGGGGGCTTCAGGGGATGACTCTGTCTCAGAGGTTGACATCCCTCTTCTGCCCCCATTGTCACTGCACACAGTCAGTATGCCCACACATACCCAGTCCCTGAAGGCCACAGATATTGGACAGTCGGAGACAGGGGGGGACATTGAACAGGAAAGTGTAGCAACTATGGCTCCAGTGAGTGTAGACTCTGACCATAGCCTGAGAGCTGGCAAAGTTATACATAGGCAGATTGATAGGGGTGCTTGTAGGAAGCTTGCTGTGTGTCTACCACCTGTTGCAGGTGTCACATCACAGTCACTCAAAGCATGTTTCTGCCATCATGGAAGCACAGGCATATTCTGAAAGGAACTTCAGACGTATGTTTAGGGTTATGGATGCAGCATACTCTGACATCTGTGACTGCCTCCACCGCTTTGCTGACACCCTGGATCATTTCACTGAAGCAGTGGAAAGAAGGTGGGCTGAGACAGATCATGAACTATCTGTCTTGAAATGCACAGTATCTTTGCTGGAGCATGTGAATGAAGTTGAGCATCAGACTCATTGATGTAGGTCAGCAACCCCATCTGCTGAGAGTCCATGTGGCCATGCACTACCACACTCCCATAGTGGCAGAACATCTACTGCTACAGAAGGGAGTGTGCTGTCCACACCAAGACATGGCAGGCCATGGGCTCATGGTCCTGGGCATTCCCATGGAGGACACAGTCCCAGCAGACAGGAGTCACCATCAAGTACTAGCACCATTCTGACCTTGGCCATAGAGGTGCCAGTGCAACTCCTGGCAGAGCCAGTTCCCATGTTCAGGCCCAGAAATAGTGACCTGTCAGCTTTACTATGCATGGTTCAAAGCAGTCCAACATACACACATGTAGGGCTAGCACTGAGTTTGACTGTGTACACACACACACACTCACACATCACTGTCAAATGCAGGTCACCTACGGACACATATGGCACATTCCCATAGTCCATCTTGTCTGCTTCCCTTTCTGACTCATACATATGTCAACCTGTTGGATCAGTCTTGGCTTCCTGCACCCCCACACAACACCCTGTGTAAGTGATGATACCTGTGCCACATCCCTGTCATCCTCATCATTGATGCAGGGAAATTAAACTGTGTGCCTGATGCACAAGCTGACTATATAAATTAAAATGTATAGTATAATGCACTGTTGTTTTGCCATGGCACTTGTACAGGTCACTGACAGAGAGAGTATGATGACATTTGTAATGAGTAAGCCACATAATTTTGTGTACCTTATGTTGGATGATGCTGTAATGGCTGTATACTTACACAATGAAAGGTGTGTCATGGACCTGTTTCTGTTTCTGTTTCAGGATTCTGTTGGGGACACCTATGATACACTGCAACAATAAAACCATAGATGTCACAGCACAGGATGGAATGTCAGCACAGAAGAAATATATATTCAGCAAGGTACAGCTCTATAGGTGCATGGCTCCATAGGTTCATATGTGTATCACAGGCTAACAAGGACAATGGCATCATTCAGTGTCCTCATGCATCCCTAATCCTTGAAAAGGTCTGATACCCTTGATAAGTGTCACCAGGATTTTGGGAGGTAACACATCTACAAGCTGTGGTGATGGAGATGACCCATCTACAAATTCCCTGTGTCCAGTACAGGCATTTGTCTGACACCAGTTATGATTGTCTTGTTTTACATCCCATTGTGTAACTTGAACATGCTGTGTGTCACAGCAGATGTGTGCTTCAAATGCATGGGGGCCTGTTACATATAGGATGTACTGTTTGCGTTACATACCTGTCTCTACAGCATGCACTATTTATACCACAGTGATGATGTAGGTGTGTAGAACAGGTAAGACATGTATTAGTCCTGTCATGGATATGTGGGATGTACACAGTGCATTCTAACACCTCCCTGTATGGCAGCCATACACATCCCCTCCATTTAGGAGACAGACTCTACATATACGGTCTTGACACGGACTCCATAGGACATGTTATCTATAATGTGTATTGGTTTACCATGGAACCTGTGTGGCTACTACAGTTGTAAGATATGCCTGCTTAGTGACATAGCAAGGTTGCCATTGCACCCAATGATAATTGTGATGACTGCCAAATTCAATATAACAATAACAGTCTGGGATTTACATTTCATACCTTTCTGTATAGGTTGTAGTAAACTGAATGTATCTCCGCATCTTACCGACCAGTGAAAGTCAAAGGCTACTCCTTAAGTCCATGACCAGTGGCTCAACTGTGTGTGGTGTGTGGACACTACTATATTTTCCAGGGGTGGATGACTTCCCAAAGGATCGTATTGTGCAGTCATTGGCATTTAGTATTTGTCGGTGGCTCAGAAAACAACTGAATATGGGTCCAAGGCCATTCTGGATAACTGTTGGTTCTGTGTGGGATTAAGTGACAGCTCTTAATATTCAATCACCTGCTAATGTAGTCAGTCAGATGCACTGACAGTGGCCGAGAATGCAGAGGAGGGCCTGGTTAGAAGGGGTACACCATTAATTATGTCTGGGGAAATCCAGTCATGACTGGCATCACTGTAGCATAGGTCTCACAATGCTATCTTCCCAGATTATGACTGTCAGAAAATTGCCTATCCATCAGCTGACATACCATTCTGTAGATAACCAGCACACTTTCCAGCAAAGGCCTGCTGGCCTAATTTTGCCAAACACCTTGTCAGGCCATGGTAGGTAGACTGAGCCATATTCCCATCATCCATTGCATAGTGTAATATTCAATAGGATCCACTGTTTAGAATCAGTAGGCATGATCTGGCCTTCAGCAAAACAAACTGTTTGGTCCAGTGTCAGTAGGTGTATGACACGTAATTTTTCCAAGTACACTAAGGACACTAACACTTGGTCTGGACAGATGCCTATCTGCTTGCTGGATCACTCTACCTGCCTCATCTGCATGAGTTTCACCTGCTTATGAAGTGATTTGCATGCCACAAAAGTCAAGCACACCACTCAGCAGCGTTTACTGAATCTAAAAAATGTTCATATCTGTGTAAGCAGTGCGGTACAGTACCTACACAGAACAAAAAAAATGTAGGTTTTATTAAATCCCCCCCATGTCTTTTTTTGGCCATGTATTTTTATTTTTCGAAGCTTAGACACCTTATAAAGCTTGAATAGAAGTTTCTGGATCATTAAATGGAAGATTTTAAAGTTCATAAGTTGAGTGATGCTCTCCAAAGCCTTTACTGATGAAAGTTTTGGTATAGCATGGTCTTCCTTCATGTAGTATTTAATGCAGATTACTTATTTAGTAGTTCATATTTATACTTAAAACATCCAGTATTTTTTTTATTTCACATATAAAACAATCATTTTTTATTGGATTTTTCTTTAGCATTTACTGTTTTTTTCTGTGAACAGACCTTTGTAGCTGATAAATTTAAACTGCTTCTTTAAAAATCATTCATTACTCAAAGAATTTGAACAGTCCTTTTTCCAAAGTTTTAACAGTTCTTGTTCAAATGCTTTTGTTGGATTCAACAGATTAAGCAGTACTGCACAGAATAATGTTTAGAATTAAATATTTTTTGACAATTTGTTTAAATTTCTGTAAATTTTTAAACAGCAAAGACACATATTCTCTGGAATAATGTTGTTGTTGTCCTTGTTAGGCACAACTTGAATTCAGTAGCCCCTTCTGTTTATCACCCATTTTATAAAGCTCATTGGTACAAATAAAGACACAATTGCTTTCTTATTTGTTAAACAAACAGTTTCTTCTTGTCTCTGGTTATTCACTACAAACAAGTGGTACTGTACAATTTCTGAAGTTTGTGACCACTCACAAATAATTGGCTTTCATCTTTATTCCTGCCAGACCACAGAAGTTGATTAATTATGCTAATAAAATATGACTTGAGAAGCCAGAGGCAAATGAGACATGGGGCTCAGGAGGTTTTAGAAGGCAGACAGATAACATGCAAAATTGTAATCTCTGTTAATATGTGCCTTAATATTTTGCATTAAATATTTCAATAGTTATACAGCATTTTTCACTGTAGGTCATTCTGGTAATTTTGAATCTGTACAACAGTAATATATGCAGACTCAACTGCACATGCTCAAGGTGCAGACATGCAGGACAGCATGCCATATTTAATGGCATTATTTTAGTTCAAAAGGAAAGTAAAGATGTACACAGGTCATTATTTTATATGCTGTGCAATGCAGAGTACTCGTTTGTATGCAAGAGACTGGTGACAGGGTGTGATCATGTGTGCAGGGAAGTTATCATAGCAGCAGGCTGTCAAATTAGAAGGTAAAGGAAATAAAACAGAATAAAATATCACAGCAAATGAGATGAAATCCTGGTGCTCACGAGAATGCTTGAGAAGTTTGCATCTGGGCTGTCTTAGCATTTAAATCAGACAATTACATGCATGATTTGGTAATACATAAAGACAACTTATTATTATACTATTATATTATATTATTGTATTATATATTATATTAAATATTACTGTGACACAAGTTTACTGTAACATGCCGTGTCTACTGATTCAGTATATTAAAAAGGTAACAAACATGCCTTTTCCACAACCAAAAGCTATGATAAAAGTAAAGAATCATACAGTGTGATTCATGTCAATGTCTTCAACAGTGGAAAATGAAAATGTGTGTGGCAATCTGTGTATAAAAAGTTGACATACCCATAAAATTAATGATCACAATAATGCAAGGAGGTTTCTATACACATAAGAACGTATTCATTTTATAAGCATGTTATAGAAATGGCAGAACTGACATACATTGTAATAAAACACTATAATAAACAGCAGACAATGAATGATTTGTGAGAGCTTTCTTTGCTGCTATGGAAAGAGGTCAGCTTGTATGAATGAATGGGGCATTAGTGGGAAGTAAATCTACTTACTAACAGCAGATATGCATAAGTCAAAGTCATTTGCAAAGGTTGTAAAAACTTGAAAAAAATACTTAAGTCCAAGACCATGAGTAATTGCAGGATGGTAAAAGATTCATAAAAAGAATAAATGGTAGGAAGGGAATGTATCTTCCAATGTAGCTGATTGTGCGATCCATCACAACATTTTACATTTGGAAGCATATATTAACAGCTCAATACTTGCAGCATGTATGGTGAATACAATTTGAAAAATGTTATTGCCTTACACGTTACATTAAGTAAAGCACTATAGATAGCAAAGTGTATGGAAACAACTCTAAGTGATGACACTGAACTGCAGAAGGATCTTACAGTGCCAATAAGGTAGCTGTAAGCAATGCTGGGAATCAGAATGTATTCAATATGTGAGGAACTGGGAACTAATGGTTACAGAAAACACTTCAGGAAATAACACATTACAAAAAAATAAAATAAAAAATATGGACGCGTATATTGATTGAATGTGCAGAAAGCAAAGTACCATACAAATAAAAGTACAGGTGGCTTATTAGATATACATGAATTGCTCAATACAAACAATATGACTGAGAATGAAATGAAAACATGATGATGAATTTGTAGGGCAGGAGATTCCATAGATGGAAATAAACAGATTGACTAAAATGACTTTAAGTATGTGGCTCACTTTTGAGATAACAAAGATGTGGCTTAAAATGGAGATGGGTGCTGGGCTGTTAGTATTTGTTCATTTCCATTTTAAATTCTGAGACATATTTCAACATATTTCACTGAAAAATCAGCAATACTACAGAAAACCTACACTGGTGAGGAACTGAAGGCAAGGCTCTAGTTATATGCCACTTTAAAATACTGATATTCCATTTAGAAATGTGTAGCCCAACTTGACAACTATTTTTTGACAGAGAGCAGGATCAAAAAGTGAATCAAGGCTAATAAATCAAAAACGTGCAAGTAGATAAGAGTATATCAGGATTTACCCACGGTTGGCGTGGTTTGATCACAAGGGTAAAGCAAGAGTAATTAAACAAAGCCAACCATGGGTAAATCCTGATATACTTATAAACAGGAGTGGGTTATTGCTATTATACAATGACATTATTTAAGAAAGATATTGCTTACTCTTCTTAAATGACGTCTTTGTATAATGGCACCAGAGTGTTCCTCTGCACTGTTTGCCATTCTTCCTCGACTTCGGATGTACTGCGCATGCATATAAGAGTTACATTCCCATGCTTGCACAGTACATCAGTGCTGTTTGATTAAAGTAATAAAGAAAAAATAATCTCTATCTGATTTTTCTTTCTTTCTTTCTTTTTTTTTAAGAGCCGCAGTGGCGAAAGATCACAGTTGCTGCTATGAGACAAAAATCTGGATGTTCTGCAAAGATTTGGGCTGTTGTGATTTAAGGCAGGACAGTGCAAAAAAGAAGGAAAATCAGGTATGTTTCTGTCCTTTTATTTTTCAGAATGTTCCTTAGGTTCATAGATGTGTACTTGACTAATGGCCCTGGGGCCTTTACAAGCCTAGCCATAGGATTACCCTGGCATTGCGCCACCTGACCTTAGTTCCCAGTGCCTCTGTCGGGTAGAGCCAGTGTAGTTATCCCTGGGGTGAATTTTCTATTTCCCATATAGGTTCATAGGAAATGATAATTGGCTTCACTGGGGATCAAACCAAGAATGACTACTTGCAAAGCAAACACTAACCACTTCACTATTTCCACATTCTGATTTTTCTTCTTTTTTTTTGTTGTCCATCCATAGCATATTCAATAGAAAAGTCTGCCTGCTGAATGGTACTTTAGCAGCTGGACTTTTTCTATTGGTATATGCTCAATTTACAGTGGGCATGCTGGTTGGGCTGTCCAATCAATGTGCACATTTTTGAATAGTAATGAGCTACCATTGTATAATATTCATTAGCACAGTATGTGATACATTAGAATTTGTTGGTCATAAAAGTGCCACAGAAAGCTAGTGTAGTGGTTAGTTGGTGCATTTCCCCTAATGGAACTGACACCATTTTCTCCCATGAGATTGTAAGAACAATCCTGTCATGGTTGCTTAAAGATATTTAAAATTAGGTTTACTATTAAAATTCTGCAAAGCTCCTCATCGGGTTATTGCTTACCTAAACCAAGTGAGTGAAAATGCCATCCAGTGAGTCCTCACACCGCTAAACACAGTAATGTTGATAACGTCAACTTCAACATTATTGACATTACCCAACTTACCTTGATGTCCGGAGAGATCCTACACATGTGTTGCAGAGGCAAGCCCTCCCTGCACCCCCCACACCCCCTGCTAATTATATATTCCAACTCCAAGATCACACTACAGTGAGGAAGAGGGTAATTTTCCTGATCTCCAGCTTAGTACAATCCATTGTAAACAGCAATGCTCACAATGACAAATACAAGGTGCGTTTCGATGTTCTGGAGGTGATGTGATTTCAAGTTGGGATTTCATATTTTGCACCTTTACCCTCAACCATCTGAGCAATGGTAAACTGCCTTTCTAGCTGTTGATAGTAAACCTTAAAGTTATTCAACACGTCACTGATGGAAAAATCATTTTAATAAGAAATGGTCTGACGCAATGTTGCCACAAGTACAAAACAATTGTACTACAAAATACACCAGGTATAGTCTGTAAAGCAATATAAGATTTCTGTACAGCTCATTTTAAGAGGAACTGGACTGACTCAAGATTGCCACAAGTATAAACCAATGTACCTTGAATTACAGCAGGTATAGTCACTAAAGCAATACATGCTTTTCTGTGCAGGAGTCTGAATGTGAAATCCATACTGGCCCTTGTAAGATCTTAGATCAAATGTGCAGCCATAGAAGGATGAATGACTAGGCCATTATTCAAAGTTAGATGAATGACAAAGCTTATACCTCTGTAAGCTTAATGGACAAAGTGATACCCCTATGCAAAAAAGATAGTAGACGATACATAAAATCACACTCTGATCATACAGTTAATAAAATAGAAGGATACTTTATAACCAATCCACTCCAAAGTCTGCTGACCAACAATCAAACTGTCAAAATTTAAAGCAAGTTATCTGATAAAATTGTGAAAGGAAGTTGGATTGCTTTCACAATTTTATCAAATAATTTACTCTGCATCTTTTACAGAGGAGTTCCATGTTCCTCAGCAGTGTTTTGAAGTAGTCAGACCTATACATAAAGATAGAAAGACGACTAGCTTTCTATAGAAAATACAGAGAGAGGACTCAATCCTGAGAGGACATTCACCTGACAGACCTATATAGGTGACTGAGACAAACCCGCTTGTGTGTCTAATACACTGTTCTGAACACCTGAAGAAACTGTGAATGTGGGAAGAAGTAGGCAGCATTTTGAACTGAAATACAATTAATACGATGATGGTATTTGTTTGAAGTAGTACAAAAATGCAAGAAAATGTTCTTTATCTAAGACTGGACCTTTTGCTTCAGTATGAATACTAAACTGTAACTAAATCTAAATTAATGAATTGATATCTAACTATAGTTCATACCGTGTCCATTGCAGTAAATCAAGTGGATTTGTTAGCTGCACTATTATTTGAATATAATAATTATGTAGTCATTTATTTTTTTATTTTACAAGTTCCCTTTATGGCCACGATTTACTTATATAAAAACCATAAAGCAGGGCAGATAGATTGTTATGAATTATGTAGGTAATGGATTGTTGTGATTATGCTCCAAATGTAGGAAAAAAGACAACATTGTTTAGCACCTTCTCAAAGTAAAATAGATGCTTAACAAAATTGTATTAAATACCTTTGTGCACTGAAAGTGTTGTGGTTATGATCCAAATTCAAGAAAAAAACAACTTTGTTAAGCACAGTTTTGACATAAGAGAGGTACTTAAGAAAATCGTATTAAACACCTCAGAGTACAGTTAAGCTCCAGTCCAATACAAGACCACAACAGTGGACAATGGCAGCCACCAGAGAACAGTAGCATATGCTAAAATACCTTTAAAAGTTGTTATTGTATTCATGACTGCCCAAAATAATGCCATCTAAAGATAAGCTTGCTAGCAGAAGTACATAAGTATGAGATGAAATAAATTACATTTATAATGAAAAATAATGAATTTTAAAACTCAGTAATATAACTTTTAAGTTTTTCCCCTGCAAGGGGTTTCCTGCATCCTCTGCTACTTATATATGGTAACTCTAAAATCATTATATCTCAGAGGAAACACTCTGAAATACTGCTGCTTCAGACAGTACCTATGTTCTTCACAGTCACTCTTGCAGTCTCGCTATTCTGTGTAATATACTTGCAGTCTGAAATAAGAAAAAACTTTCAGGCATCCAGAGGTTAAGTTAGGCATTCGTACTTCACAAGATTATGGTCTATCAGAGGTCAGTTTAATATAAGCAACTATATACCATTTTTAGTACAGATGTAATATGCATTCAGCTTAGTTTCACCATGAAGTCTGGAAGAATAACACAATAAGCAGGCATGTTAGTATATTTGGTACCTCCCCATTCTATTAATTATTAAATAAAGATTTACAAAATCTTTGGTCACTTTACAATGTTATTATTTTGCATGTTGTATCTTACATTACAAGTTGAAACATAACATTTCCTACTCAAGCAACAAGCAACATTTTTATCAAAGCTTTGGTAGCCAGCAGGTTTTGGGCCACTATCCACACTGCCCACCATTGTTTCCTTTCCTGTCCTGTCTCTTACTGTTGAAATTTGTAGTAATTGTCCCACTCTTTAGCATCTAGTTCACTCCTCTGATAAATATCTATTAATCTCTTTATCATTTTCACCCTGCTTGGTTGCAGTTGTCAGTTTTGCTTCATTACATTTATTGGCTAGATGAGTACTTACTTATGCTGCCAACATTTTCTTTGGCACACTTCTGGAACTGTCCCTCTATGATCTTGAATTTCAACCTAAAACACAAAAATGGAATTGTAGCTCAGAAGGCAAGTAAAGTGTGTTGTATCTTTAAGAAGCGTGTCAAGGTTTATTTGCACATATAAATTCCGGACACGTGCAATCCCTGGTGCCATTTTGTAACAGCAGCCAGACTGAGAGCATGTATGATCACAGTTGTTAGTCTATAAGTTACTTAAGTTAAAGTCAGTAAAACTTCTATAGTGTTGTGTTTCTATAAAATAAAGCTGCTTGAACAGAACCAACAAAGACTCTTCTATTGTGTCCAAAGTAGGAGAGTGACATGGTGTCAGAACCGGGACCGAAGAGAATAAGATCCAGAGCCATGAGGTGCACAGATGACAGTAAAGGCAAAACTAAGAGCCAGAAAAGATCAAAGGTAATGAGAAGTAGCACAAACTGTTTGTTTGATAGAAGAGACAAAATGGGGCATCACAAGGGCACAAACCACATTACTGAGAAAGCAGAAGGCACAAAAAGTTTGTTGGCTAAAAAGAAATGTTTAAAATAAAGGTATCTGATGAAACAATTAACAGTAAAGCACAACGAGCATGTTTAAAGCAAAACAAGCATGTTTAAAGTAAAATGAGTATGTTTAAAGCAAAACTGGGCATGTTTAGCATAAAATGAGCACAAGAAAAGTATGTTGGGCATAAAAAGGGCTTAAACAAGCAAAACGAATATAATGAGGGCAAAAATGGCACATTAAGCAAAAATAAAGCAAGGCGACTGCATGTGTTTTGGCAAAGTGCTATGTTTTGGCCTAACTATGACTTTGTATTGTATCAAGGGCATAACTAAAATTATTCAAAATATCTTAAGGTATGTAAAAGTGCTTACAGTGTGTGCTTATTACTGTGCATGTATTTTAAAGAGTTTATTTTGTGCAAAGTGCAACTATTTCATGAAATACAGTCAAAGTATAGCCATTTCAAAAAGTTTCCTGTGCTGGGTGTGTCTATTTGCAAAGTGTCACCATTACAGAGTTTTCTTGCACTGTAAAGAGTTGCCTAGTAAGGTACTGCCATTTTGGGATAATTTCAGTGTGCTGTATGCAGTTATTCATAAAATACAACTACTTCAAAATGTTGTTGAGTTTTGGGCAGGTGGGGTCCAGTTTTTCACATCGTGCAATTATTTGATATGTTTCTTTCACTGATAAGAGGTGATTTATTGCAAAATGCTATTACAGGAGTATTACAGTGCCCAAAAGTTATTTCACTCGGGGTCGTAAAGTTGTTTGAGATGTTTCTTAAAATGATGATAAATGATTTTAGCATTGTGCCCGAGAAGTTTATTTTGCAAAGTCCAATTATTCAAAGGTACTGCAAGTTTGTTCATTAGCATTATTTTGAAAAGCCCAAAAGGTATAAATTCAGAAACACAAAGGCACTAGACAAAGTTACACATGCTGGCATAAGTTCCTGAAGTATGTGCATGAGTGTATGTTTGTGCTTATTTGCAAAACACTTCACTGGTATGTGTTAATATGGCAGACAGATTTTGAAAGCCCATACCACTTGTATTTGATCAGAATATTGCAGAGAATTGGAGAATATTTGTGCAAGAGTATGATATTTTGTATACAAGTAGCTTATGCAGATAGAGATGCACTCACCGGGGCATTCATTTTGCTAAAGCTAGCTGGGTCAGAGACCATAGAAAGAGAGCATTCATTTGTGTATTCCCCTGCAGTATATGAAGCAGAAAGTGAAAAACATCATGTTGTTGTGCAGGCTGAATGAAGAGAAGACCTAGGGTGTTTGAAGTGCAAATTCACAGAAATGTGTAACACCCAGACAAATATTACATTAGAGAGGCATTTGTTTTACACGAGAGATGAGAAACCAGGGGAAACATTTGCAGCTTATATAACTGACCTTAGAAACAAAGCTAAGACTTGTCAGTTTGGTGACTTAAAAGATGAGCTGATAAAGGAAAGGCTTGTGTGTGGTATTAACAGTGTTGCTATGAGAAAGATTTTACTTCATGAAGTGATTTAATGTTGAGCAAAGCCACAGAGATTTTTCAAATCCATGAGGTGACTGAAAAACACACAAGTATGCTTGTGAGTGACAAGAGCATGGTTTCAGTTGTCTCCAGAGCAAATGAAAATAGCATGCAACACATGGCGAAAAAAGCAGGCCCAAGCACATGGCAGCTATGAAGTTTTCAGGGAAGACACATAGCTTTCCAGCAAGTTCTAAGAAAGGAGCATGCTCCAGCTCAGTGCAATACCGGCATGAATCAGCAAAACCCAAGTCTAGCTTTATTGTTAACTGTCACAATTGTGGTGCAAATCATGAGTCTAAAAGAGAGAAGTGCTTAGCATTTGGTCAGCAATGTTACAAGTGTAAAAAATGGAACCACTTCCAAAAGTTTTGTAAATCAAGTAAGCCTCACACAGTTGTAAAAGGTCACATAAAGAAACAAGTCAATCAAGTAGAGCCAAAGCAAACAGCTTTCTATGTAGATGGTGTATCAGTGCTTGATGAAAGAGTTGATGCAGCAAATTTATTAACAAGGAGCAAAGGGTTTTGTACTGTCCAGATTAATGGAAAATCCACAGAGCTTAAAGTAGACACTGGTTCAAAGTGTAATGTTATATTAGCAGACACATTTGCTAAAGTGAGAACTAATGGACAACTCAATGTTACTAGTAGTGTGAGACTTGTTGCTTATGCAGATGAAGAAATTCAAACCAAAGGTTCACTGATGCTTTCATGTTATTTGGCCAAGAACTATTACAACTTGCTATTCTATGCAGTCTGAATACCAGGAAAAACTTTATTGGGTCTTAAAGATAGTTTAAGAATGAATCTGCTTTCTTTTGCTAAGGAAGTCCACCATGTAAGTACATTTCCGAGTTCTAATTTTTCTGAAGCCATTTTCTTAGGAGTATGCTGATGTTTTTGATGACAAGTTAGGCAAACTTCCAGTTGTGTGTTCTATAAAGTTAGACCCCAAGGTCACTCCCATAGTCAGACTGGCAAGAAGAGTTCTAATAGCTGTGCAAGATAAAGTTAAGACTCAGTTGGATAAAATGATGCAGCGAGGTGTGATTTGTCCAGTCACAGAACCAACTGAATGGATGTCGTCCATGGTAGCTGCTAACAAAAAAGGCTCAGACAAAATCAGAATATGTATTGACACAAAAGATCTGAACAAAGCATTAAAGAGACTGTATCATCCAATGCGCACAGTTGAAGAGGTTGCAGCCTTAATACCTAATGCCACTGTTTTCTCTGCCTTGGATGCAAAGAGTTCATTTTTGCAAGTGATGCTTGATCACAAATCTTCATTTCTAACTACTTTTTTGTACTCTGTTTAGCAGATACAGATTTCTAAGGATGCCATTTGGAATAAATTCTGCATGTGAAGTCTTTCAACATGCAATGGAGCAATTTTTTTCAGGTTATCCTTGTGCCATAATAGTAGATGTTTTATTGGTTGGTGGCAACAATGAAGCAGAGCATAACAGAAACCTCAAAAACGTTCTTGATAGACATGTCAAGCAAACTTGAAGGTCAGTCCTCTGAAGTGCAAATACAGACTTCCAGAAGTTACATACATAGGTAATTTGTTCATGAGTACAGGCTTGAGACCAGACCAGACCAAGCAGCTATCAGCACCAGATCATGTACAAGCGCTACAATGTTTTTTAGGCATGGTCAACTATTTAGGAAAGTTTATACCAGACTTCAGGGAGTTGACAGCACCTTTAAGACAGCTAATGCGCAAAAATGTTGCATGGTCATGATTGAAACAGCACCAGAAAGCATTTGAAGACCTTAAGCAGAAAATTGCCACCCCACCTACCTTAAGAAACTATGAGGTGAACAAACCAATTACTCTTTTCTGTGATGCTTCAAAATTTTGTCTTGGTGCAATTATGTTTCAAGAGGGCAGACCAGTAGCCTATGCATCTGGAACACTAAACCAAACTGAGATGTACTATGATCAGTTTGAAAAGGAGCTTTTGGCAATAGTATTTGCATGTTCTAAGTTTCATGATTATATTTATGGTTGAGCTATTCAGACTGAAACTGGCCACCAACCTCTAGTTACTATTCTAAAGAAGCCTATGCATTATGTTCCAGTGAGACTACAAAGAATGATGCTCAAATTGAAAAAGTACAATTTCAAAATGGTCTACATGAAAGGCAAATTGCTCTATCTGGCTGATACCTTATCCAGATCACCCAGAAATATGACAGAACAGCTTGATGCAGAGAATTTTGGCTTTGATGTGATGTCAGTGCACATTTATTTCTACCACTAGACTTGAAGACTTGAAGAGTTGAGAGATCACACTTAAAATAATACAATTTTGCAGAAGCTCAATCATTACATTAATGTTGGATGACTGTCAAAGCAATCTAGTGTACACCTGACGTGCAAACCTATTTTCCTTACAGAGGTGAATTGTTGACAGAAGATGGCATTATTTTCAAAGGTCCTACAATTGTTGTTCCTGCTTCCTTACAACAAAAATATGTTCAGATTTTGCATCATAGTCATCCAGGATCCACATCCACTAACAGAAGAGCAAGAAAATTAGTATTTTGGCCTTCATTACCAAAAGGCATTGATAAAGTACTTTCTTCTTGTTCAGCATGCAATAGACCGCATTTGCAAAGAGAACCACTTCAGCTAAGTCCAGTCCTGAACTACCTTGATCTACAGTTGCAGCTGATATCTTTGAGTGGAACAATCAAAACTATTTGGTTTTGGTAGACTCTTATTTGAATTGGTTTGAGAATGATCTACTACATAACCTAACATCCACTGCTGTTATTATTAATTTGAAATGTCATTTCTCAGTTCATGGTAGTCCACACGAAGTTCTTTCTGACAATGGTACTCAATTTGATAGTCAGTTGTTTCAGAAATTTGCAAAAGAATGGGACTTTGTACATGTCACTAGTAGTCCTGAATAACCTCAGTCCAATGGTCTAGCTGAATGTGCAGTACAGAGTGCAAAGCAGTTACTTGAAAGGTCAAAGCGTGACAATACCGATGTGTTCTTGAATTTGTTTAATCTAAGAAACATACCCTGTGACAATATTTCTGGCTCACCTGCTAAAAGACTACTTTTCAAGCAAACTATAACTATGCTCCCCATTACTTCCAGTTTATTGAAGCCTAAACCAAAGCATAATAAAACCATCAAGGCTCAATTGGTTAAGAAGCGTAATATCCAGAAATCTAGTTATGACAGATCGAGCAGGTTACTTTGTCCATTGAGGGAAGGAGAGATGGTACAAATCCAGACAATGGAAAGTTTTGATCAAATTGGACAGATTGCAGGCATCTGTGCTGAGCGAAGATCCTACCTGGTAAACTCTGAGAGTGTGGAATATAGGAGGAACTGTAGACATCTTCTTCCTGTAACAGAATCATCATCACCATCGCAACATTGTTTCTGTGATGCAGACTTCAAATCCAAGAGTGAATCAAACACTGTTTCCACACCAGAATGTGTTCAAAATTCTTATTCTATTTTAGAAAATGTTCCAGACATTCCACAGGTCAAACATTTTGCAGAGACATTTCCATTTGTTAAATCTAATTCCCAGTTTTATGTCACACGATATGGACGAGTATCAAAGCCTAGTGTGAAATACTCAGCAATGTGGACTTGATTGCATATATATATATATATTTATTTATATATATATATATATATAGATATATATATATACATATATGTATATATATATATATATATATATATATATATATATATATATATATATATATATATATATATATATATGTATATATATATATATATATATATATATATATATATGTGTGTGTGTGTGTGTGCTTAGTATTGTGTAATGCATGCAAAATAATTACCTGTGATTTCTGCATGCTAAATAGACTCATAGCATTGTATGATCTATTTCCCAAAGAGGGAGGATGTAGATCAGAATGCAAGTAAAGTATGCTGTATCTTTAAGAGGCATGTCAAGGCTGTACGTGCACGTGTAAATTCCAGACACGTGCAATCCCTAGTGCCATTTTGTAAGAGCAGCCAGACTGGAAGCATGTATTATCACAGTTGTTAGTCTGTATATAAATTATTTAAGTTAAAGTCAGTAAACTTCTATAGTGATGTGTTTGTATAAAATAAAGCTTTTTGAACAAAACCCATGAAGACTCTCCTATTGTGTCCAAAGTAGGAGAGGGACAAGAATGTTTAGTCTCCTTCCACCTTCCTTTTAAATATCATCTCCCCCTCCATTATCACTGTTTCCCATAATGCTTTTACCCATTTACAAAATGAACAGCATGTGGATGAGGCCCATTTATTTTGATCCACATTTGTAACAGCTATTTTTTTTTTTTGTATTTCATTCCTTCCTTCCTTCCTTATAAGCCTGACTGCCTCATGTATCTCCATTATATTTCTGTAATTTGCTGTTCCCATACAGGTCAGGCATTCATGGTGTATCACTCACCTTTCATCATACATTACCATTTTCTTTACATTCTCTCATCCGTCATTTTTTTATTCCCTAGTAACAACATTAGGAGCATGTTCTGTTTTAAATAATATCTTTATGTATATAAGTCTACAGCCTCTTCTTCCAGCATTCTTGCAGTTCTTCCATCCATTTCAAATAGAAAAATAGTGAATTTTGAAACTCAGTATTGCAACTTTTGAGTTGTTTTTCCTGAGTAGGTTCTTACATCTTCTACTATATATATATATATATATATATATATATATATATATATATATATATATATATATATGTCAACTTTAAAATTGCTATATCAGTGTAAGTAGTCTGAAATATTGTAGCTTCAGAAAACATACATGTTCCTCATATTCCCCCTTGCAATCCCACTATTCTGTGGAGTTCACTTGCAGTCTGAAATATGGAAAAACTCTTAGACATCAGAGAGTTTTGTATGCACGTTTAAGAAGATTATTGTCTATCAGAGTCCAGTCCTTGTAAATCAGTTAGTTGTTTTTGTTTCTTACAAGTGTTACCATCATCATCATCAGCCCCCTTTTTCCTATTTTCTGCATATGGTCAGAGTATCGTATTAACTGTCTTCATCCCTTTCAATTCACTGCTACAGTCCTGCCTTCTTTGACACTTATGCCTGACTGTCATAGATTTTCTCTCACACAATCCATTCACCTCTTTGCTGGACATCCTTCTTTTCTCTTACCTTCTTCCTGTCTCTCCCAAATTTTCTTCACCAGATTGTCTTTTGCTTTTCTGCACACATGTCCAAACCACCATAACCTGTTTTCTTTGATCTTTTCTGCAATTGGAGCTACTTTGGCTTCTACTCATGTCCTTATTTCTACGTCTGTCCCACAGTGTGCATTTAGCTCAAGCACCTCATCTCTATCACCTCTAGCTTCCTCATCTGCTCTGTCTTTATGCCAAGATTTCTGTACCATACAGTAATACTGGCCACACCACTGTCTTGTACACCTTAATTTTCAGTTTCTTTGGCATTCTTTAGTCATAAACTACACCTGAGACTCTATGCCAGTTGGCTGCAGCCCTTCTGATTCTAGCTTTGACATCTTCATTCAGACTTCCCTTCTCCTCAACCATTCCTCCAGATACTTGAAGCTATTAACCTGTTCCATCATTTTCCCTTCTGTCTCAATTCTCAGCTTCTTCTGATTTCCCCAATTTGCTGCCATTGCCACTCATTTTTTTCTGTTTCTTACTATTGTAGTATATGTTAATTGAATCATGATGTTTCATAGTACAATTACCTTAATGATATTTCAAAGGTTCGTGGTTAAAAAAAAATTCAAGCCTCAGATACTTGTTATTAATAGAGAAGAACAAGAGGCTATTAGGATTTAGCATTTCTTTATTCCAATATGTTCAGCATTCATACCCAAGATTCTAAGCACCAGCCCTTTGAAGTTCAATATATTTTAGTACTCTCTCGAATATGAAGGAGATGCCTGCTCACTGACTGTTTTATTTATTTTTTGTTATCCTGACTGGACAATGCTGTTGCAATCATCATTCCATATAATAGTCTAGCAAATGAATTACAAAATGAATAGGCTTAAACTGGAGTTATTGTACTGAATTTCTAAACTAATAAATGAATGAAACTATGTGGAAATGATGTAGTAGTCAAATGTTTCCCTGTAAAATAGCTGAGTTTATATCACAAGCAAAGAAGGAGGCACCCATGATTAACAACATTATAAAGTACAAAGCTGAGCTGGAAAAAACAAACACTAATAAAAGCAGTGGATGAAAGACCATCCCTGGGATTCAATAAACTCTGTGCAGGAATAGTGCTATTCCTGCACGGAGTGAACTGTGTCTGTTTAGCCTTAGCTTTAACAGCAGCGCACCTTGCATATTCATGAAGGCACTCTGCTGCTAAGGCTAAAGGGACACAAACACTACTGAGTGCAGGGGGCATGTTTAGGTAGTGCACGCACATCTAACACACCCCCAGCACTCAGAAAGTGCCGTACAGCACGTTTTAAAAGTATTTCAATGTCCGTGGACACTGAAATAAAATAAATGAGTATTTCAGTGTCTGCAGACACTGAAATACATAGGGGAGCAAGAAATCAATGCAGAGGATTTTTATTTATTTATTTTACATTTGTTAACTGGGGGTGTCTGACTGAGCCGAAAAGGCCCCTTTTTCAGCAGAGGCCCGGGGAGAAAAGCTCCACATAGAAAAATTACAGATACATTTAGACATGATCAGTATACACACAAATTACAAAAGACATGTTTTTACAGTGGCATGCAGCACATCAACAGTTACAGTGGAGAGAACAAACAGAAAAATATTAATTTAAAAATAAAGGTACTTAATAGATTTGTGGTGTACAACTGAAATTTGGAACATAGGTAGAATACATATATAGTACACAGGTACAGTACATACATTGTAGATTAGCCAGTGTTTGTGAGAATAGTTTTCAATCTTAATCAAGTACTCTAGGTTTAGTATGTGTACCTTATCCACTTTCACTAGCCTGGGGAGCAATCATGGCACTGCCAACTTTGCTTGAGATGTTGCCTGATGAGGTCTTTAATGGAGGCTTTGGATGATGTGTTTTGAATACTAATGGGGACAGAGTTCCATTTTGTAGCCACTGAACTACTATATAGTGCATCTCCAAAGCTATTGTAGCTGTTGGTGACTTCTAGTAGTAGTTTGCTTGATGATCTAAGAGGCCTTTTGGCTGATTGATGTTGTACTAGGTTTTTGAGGTCAGGACACTTATTGGGGAGGTAATAGATAGAATGTCAGAGGCAGAGCTGATTGCAGGTTAGGAGGTTTGGCAGTTCAAGCCAGTGGAGCTGTCTCAAAGCAGTACAGTGATGAATTCTATATGAGCAATTTGCAGGAAAGCGGGCAATTCTGTTATAGCAGGCTTCCATTTTGCTTAGTTCAGTTTTGTTGAGATTAGTCGGAATGGGAGATGCATAGAGTAGGGTGGATAGAAGTTGGGAGTGAGCAATGGCTGATCTTGTGTTGTTGGTAAGAAATGGTTTGATACGGTAAAGTGATCACAGTTTGGCATGTACTTTTTTAATAGTTAAGTTGAGATGACTATCAAATTTTAGGTGGGAGTCTATGGTTATTCTTAATAGTTTAGCCTGTGCCACTGGAGCGATTGGAGTAACATTTTTGGAGTAGATAGTGAATTGACTGTTATCATAGTTTTTGTTAGAACTGATTATAATCATAAGCTGAGTTTTCTTTGGATTGAGGATAAGTTGGGCTTCGGTTAGGTAGTTTTCAACGTCAGAGAATGCTAATTGAGTTGTTTGCAGGAGAGTGGGAATGTTTTGTGCAGCCCAGATTAAGGTAGTGTCATCTGCATACTGAATGATAGATGCATGCTGTGTGGAGGTATGGAGGTAATTTGTGAAGATTGTGAATAGTAGTGGTCCTAAGATAAAACCCTGTGGGACGCCTATAGTTATGGGCAGCTGAGGAGAGAAGAATTTTCCCATTTCACATCTTGGTACCTGTCAGTTAAGTAGCTTTGGAACCAGGTAAGAGTGGAATTTGATAGGTGATACTGGTTTAGTTTGTTTAGCAGGATTTGGTGCAAGACTGTGTCAAATGCTTTGGACATAACCAAAAAAAGAGTTGACACCTGAATGCCTTCATTTTTGAGACGGTTTACTGTGTCTGTGAAGCAGAGGAGGGCTGTAGTGGTACTATGGGCAGGTCTGAAACCATGCTGAGTAGGTGACAGGATGTTGCTGTCTAGGAGATATTTTAGCATCTGGGTATGGATGCATTTTTCTAGGATTTTGGCGAGGGGAGAGAGTAAAGCAATGGGTCTGTAGTTATTAAGTTGAGTGGAGGTCCCATCTTTATGTATGGGTGTAACATAGGATATTTTCCAGAGTTTGGGCACATAATTTTCAACAATTGATCTGTTTATGAGAGTGGAGATTGAGATGGGATAGCAATAGCATCTGGTGTGAGTTTCAAGAAATAGCTGGGGAGTAGGTCAGCTGCTGTTGATGAGGTTTTTAGTTTGGAGAACATGCTTTTGACTGAAGTAAATGAAACTGTTTTGAGGGTAAAGCTTGTATTAGTGTTATTTGTGTTGGGGGGATAGTGAGGAAGGAACTGTCCTGTGATACTAAGGATAGAATTGAGTTCACAAAGTGGGAGTTGAATTGTGTTTCGATGGGAACTTTAGTGTCAGGGGTGGTTGGTTTGGGGGTAGCCTTTTGTGTGGGTTTTAGTAGCTGATTTACATTTTTCCAAAGTTTTTGGAGGTTGTGTTGGTATTTAGTTTCTAATGTCGTGTAGTAGGATTTTTTGTCCAGCCTAATGCATTTTTTTGCTCGGTTGTGCAGTTCTTGGTACTTAGTTATGCTTTGTGTTTCTTTGATTTTTTTGATAGTAAAGCCAGGCAGTGTCTCTGGACTTGAGGATTTGTTTGGTTTCATTACTGAGCCAGGGGTTTGTAGAGGTTCTAACCTTGATTTTGCGCAATGGCTCGACAGTGTCTAGGTGTTGTAGAAATGTTTTGTTGAAATATGCTACAGCCTGATCAAGTGGGAGGGTTTTTAGGGGGGGGGGGTCCAGTCACAGTTACAGAGTAAAGTATTGAGGACCTCAGGAGAGAATGTTTTTGTGTTTCTAGTGGATATATAGTTAGTGGTTTTGCATATGCTTGTTCTACTATGTATAAAGTATATTATGTTGTGGTCCCTTCGGATGTCTGGGAGACTGCCTGCATGGGGGTACAATGTGGGGTTGTTAGTTAGGATCCAATCAAGGATGGATTCCTTTTTATATTTTTATCACATCTAGTTGGAATTTGGAGTAGCTGCTGGTAGCCATGGAGATTTATTCGATTACTTGGTGGTTCTGATATGCAGGTGAACCAATCTATGTTGAAATCCCCCAGAATAAGGGTTTCTTGTGAGTATGTGGAAGAACACCAGGATAAGAAGTCTTCAAGGCTAGCAGGTGTATTACCAGGTGGAATATAGATCACAATTGTGGTGATGACCTTTTTAGGGTGAAGTTGAAGTTATGAGATAAATATGTCCCAATTATTGGGGGATCGGTAGGAGTTTGTTAATTGATGTACAGTTAAGTTGGACTTATACAGTAAGGCAGTTCCACCCCCTTTATGAAGTGGTCTGTCTTTTTTAATGATATTGTAGCCAGTGGGGAGAACTTCTGAGTTAGCTATGTTTTTATTTAGCCAGGTTTCTGTTAAAGCAACTATGTCTGGGGAGTAGTGTGCTATTGTGGCCTGGAGTTCAGGTATTTTATTTCTGATACATCTAATACTAATATTTAGCATTAAAAGATGGTTGGTTTTGCTGCTGTTGTTGATTTGCCCAGGGATGAAGATAATGGGGGTGTTATGTTCTGACATTTTTGTTGAAGCAGATTGTGTTGGACAGGATGGATTTGGGCCTGGGTTGGGGTGGATATCCCCACTTATGGTGAGCCTGGTCTTAAAATGGTGATACAGATGTTGGAGTTTGGTGAGGAGTGTGAGAAAGTATTGTGTTTTTTGGAGTAGGAATGAGAGCATATGTGTTTAGTTCTGAATTGGTCCGTTATGTAGTTCTTGAACAATTGTGGACAGATATGATTATAATGTGTGGTGTCTGTATATGAGAGTGCATAATGTAGTGTTGTGCTAATAAGTTTAAGGATAGTGCTAGAGTGATAACTTGTGGTGTTACAAAGAATTATGAGAAGACAGACTAGACTTAGTTGTGTGATAGTCATGGTTATAAAGTTTAAGATGGTACTAGGTGGGGGTCTGAATAGGAATTATAGGGTTGCACTATATGTGGATAGGTAAGTAGTGTGGGTGACGTAAAAATGGCTAATGGGAATGAGAGTGATTTTGAGTATTTGTTGTGGAGCAAGTCGGTGTGGTATAATGTGATCTGACTCAAGGAGCTGTGATTGGTGGAGGTGATGTGAGGGTGAGCTGTGGGTGTGGCTGTGATTACTATAAATGTAGAGGTAGTGGGGGCAGGAGGGAATAGGGGGCAGGGGAGCAGAGAGAGCCTGAGCATTATCGAGGGCGAATGGAGTGGGGCAGAGCCCACCAAGACAAGAGCAAAAAGTAAGTATTGCTTTTCAAATCTGAACACTTTAATCAAATTCCTAAGGTCTAATGGCTTACCAGCAAGCAGAATGCAATTGCGGAAGAGCACTTGTGTCCTGGTGGGAGACTAGAAATTTAAAGATGGCTCCATGCTCAGCCATGGGAGAGGAAGATAGCACAAGGGGTGTAAACCAGGTGGAATGCAAAGAAACCAGAGAGGCAATCAGTGGAAAACTATCAGTGAAGGCCTCAGAGGGGGTAAGTAAGAATTCAAACTACCTGTAAAGTGAAGGAGAGAAGAGACAGCAAACTTTATTAAGGTTGGGAGTGTGTCTTCACATTGACTTGCTGATTAGTAACCAGTTTGTGCACAGATTAGAGTAGGGAGATACATTTAGAGATGCAAATAAATAGGTGGGCCTCCAAGTGATACAAACTAAGGCAGAAAGCACTGAGAGGGCTGCTTGATGGTTAATTTAGTCACAGGGATCTGAATTAAATGTATACTGTCTATTGGACAGTTAGGATTACTGCACTAGCTGGGGAGAGGACACAAGGCTACAACAGTTTTATTAGCACGCTGAGAACTACTAAGAAATGCTGCTAATGTCATAGTGTCACTCTCATAAAAAATACAATTAGAATGCCTGGGTGGACTGACCCTGCTGTTGAGGCTCAAAATGTATATCCTTGTTTAGTTTTGCAGTACTGATTCCTTCTTATACTGTATGGGTGTAGTGGTAGCCGCAGACTGCAGATTTGCTTGAGTGTGCTCCTGTTCTTGAGGCTCAAAATGTATATCCTTGTTTAGTTTTGCAGTAATGATTCCTTCTTATACTGTATGGGTGGAGTGGTAGCGGCAGACTGCAGATTTTCTTGAGTGTGCTCCTGCTCTTGAGGCTCTTTAGTTTTGCAGTACTGATTCCTTCTTATACTGTATGGGTGGAGTGGTAGCCACAGACTGCAGATTTGCTTGAGTGTGCTCCTGCTCTTGAGGCTCAAAATGTATATCCTTGTTTAGTTTTGCAGTACTGATTAATTCCTATACTGTATGGGTGGGGTGGTAGCCGCAGTCTGCAGATTTGCTTGAATGTGCTCCTGCTCTTGAGGCTCAAAATGTATATCCTTGTTTAGTTTTGCAGTACTGATTCCTTCTTATACTGTATGGGTGGAGTGGTAGCCGCAGACTGCATATTTGCTTGAGTGTGCTCAGCAAGCAGAATGCAATTGCTGAATAGCACTTGTGTCCTGGTGGGAGACTAGAAATTTAAAAGGATGTGTAACAGGTTCTGTCACACACCCCCCTCCATTGTAAACATGCCGTACAGCCATAGCCCTCAACTGTACAGGTTTACGCAGAATGCCCAAATGCCTGCCTGTGACAAAGGCACAAAAATAGGGACACTTTTAAATATTGCACTTACAAACCTGGAAAGCTGATAGAATAAAAGATCTGCAGTAGCATGGACTTCCTGAAGGGTATGAAGACTTAAACTCAATGTCTGCCATAGTAAAAGTGACATATAGCCATAGTCCTCAACTGTACAGGTTTATGCAGAATACCCAGATTCCTGCCTCACATACCTCTCAACCTCCTAGAGCAAGAAAGCTGTACAAAGCCATAAATAATGGGGGGACAAAGACAGAAAAATATGGACACTTTTTAAATATTGCACTTACAAACCCAGAAAGTTAGTAGAATAAAAGTTTTGCATTAGCACTGATTTCCTTAAGGGTATGAAGTCTGAAACCCAAATGTCGGTCAGTATGTTCTGACTTAAACCCAGAGTGATTTGCCAGTGATGTGCTGCAAAACCACAGTCACACTTCCTAAGTTTATGAGAGCAATAATTAAAATCTGTCCATATGTGCCCCTTTACAATTTCCCTTACAGTGACTGACAAGGAGTACAGATACATGTAAATAAAATGGGTTTATTTATTTTTTCCCATTCTAAGGTATGTTTAAGCATAGCTGATCGGGTGTGAGTGTTATGGCTCTCTGCTCAGCATTGCTTAAACATCCCATAGGAGATAGAAATATACAGCTAAAATCCAAATGCTGATATACCATAGTGGTTAGAGTCAGGGCTTTGTATGCAGGCATTCATTGTTCAAGTGCCAAGACAGGCACTTTATTTTTACAGGGGAAAGCAGTGTTAAAATTATTATTTTAATTTTAAACTATGTAGTAATTCATATTTGTCAACCAGGTAGCGTAGCTGGTCTAAAATGTAAGTGTGAGTGCATATAACATGTGAAATCATCCATTAATAAACAGGTGTCCTATACAGTATAGTCACACCCCATGGTAATGCAATGAAAGCACATATTGGGACATCATGTAAAGCAAATCATATAAACTTACTAATATGTCAGTAATGATTAATTAATTATCCTGATATTTATTTAAAATGAAAAATGAGCAATTGAGAAAGTGTTTAGCAGTCCTCAGCTATGCTTAGTCGGTGTAAGCATTAAATGTGAATGCTGAGCAGCAGTCAGCTCAGCAAAATGGATTTGCACACTGTTAAGCAATGCTCACCAATTACCCCTTTAATCACTGTTCAACCCACCTTAACAGGTTTATGCATTGTTAAGCTGTGCTTAGCATTTTTGAAATGGTCCAATAATTACAAAGGGTGGGAATATGGCCTTATTTAAACCATGTAGGTGGGAATACAGCCATAACCTGTTTAGTCTGATCTCTACAGGAACATGTCTGGTGTTGGAGAGGGACCACACTTTCAGGTGCAGCGCTGTGGCATCATGGAGTCCAGGGTCATGGCTGGACTCCTCGTAGAACACCATGATGACAGACTGCTACAGGGCCAGTACCAGTGCTCTCAGTACAAAACGGAGGCCTGGGACCATCTGGCACGTGACCTCACCAGTGCCACTGGAATCTTCTGAACTGGTGAGCAGGTACGGAATCATTATGCTGACCTAAAGTGTAGGAAGGGGGAGATCTTGGCCCAATGGATCCAAGTTGCTCAGGACCTGCATGCTCCAGCAATTTGTAAGTATCCCAGATATAGCTGTACCAAATTCTAGCCTGAGTATGTGATAGACAGGTATGCATAATTTTTGTTTTTCACACCTACAGCTGCAGAAGAGAGGGCTATGAACATTGAGGCCCATGCCAACAGACTGACAAGGATGCACCGACAGGATGGTGAGTACAGCTCTACCTTTCAGTATATAGTGAAATAAATAAGAAGGTGTAAATTGTTTACTGTGTTCTGTGTGTAACAATTAAAGAAAAAAAATGCCAGACTAATAGTCATCTACAGCATATGCAGTAGTAGAGCACTGTGCCATACAACTACAATAAAAACCTAAACCTCCAACTGTTGTGTTTATTCTGGTATGTTGTTGTAGAAACAGAATGTGTACAGGTTCTGCACAGAAAGTATGGCTTTGACAGCCTGAATTAACAGAGGTTGTTCTGAGAATCAGCTACTATGCAAATCAGTAGCTTGTGGAGCTGCAAACCAAGATATACATGAACTATGACATATGTTATACACTAGGATCTGAACCCCGAATACTAATGTCAAATGTATTATAGTGTGTCCCCTGCTGCAGTGCCTTGTGTTAACCTTTGTTTTCCAGATCGTATAATTTCAAAGGATTACTACACAGTACAGTAACTATCTGTCATGCATGAATCTCAGGATTACAGGGTCGGACTATCTAACCCACAGAGTATTAGGAAGAAAAAAGTCAAACAAAAGACAACAGCTCTCCAGTAGCCCAGTGCAATGAGAAACAGCCTTGTAGTTCATTTTAGCACACCCAAACATGGTTTGAATCCAGGAAGTGGTACTGAGATATGTGCACACATATACACTCAAGAAATCTGGAATATTTGTAGAAACAGTCAGATAGTGGTAACCAATATTTTCTCCACAGGTCTTACAGGTAACGAAATGTTTGTAGTAGCTGTTTGAAGGGTATAACAATGCACTGTGTACAACTGTCCCACTGTCCAACCCCATGCCTGCAAATGGCAGCAGGATAGGTACATACACCATACCCTCTTCCAGATACATGCCTCTCAAGTATCACAATGTCATGGCTAGTGGTCACTGCTGTCAATCACCTTGGACACAGATAGGAATCCAGGTGAACTATGCTTATAGCAGACTCACACAACATCATTGCAGGGTACCCCTTCTTTGTCAAGTATGCAACCCTGACATGTAAAAGCCCCTTCAGTAAAGTGGCCACAGTTCACCCAGTCTGCCCCATACCATTACAGCTTTGACAGTCTAACAGGTATGTATGTGCTACAGAAGTTATGGGCCATAGGTAGATATAAAGTGAGAGCAGATCTGTAGAGTATTGAGCAGTAATGTTGTGAAAAATTGAAGCTGATACAGTTGCTAATGTACTTTTTATTCTCTCCCCCACCCATCGTCTGCATCAATAATTATTATTCATATACTATGGATATGTTGTCCTCAAAACCTATTGTTAAGACATGTGTTCCATTATTATTCATATATTTCATTGGTTGTATATTAACATACCTTGTTCAAATACCATTATCGGTGGCCTGTTGCCATCAATGTAACTTGCATGCTGTTAAAAAGTGTACTGTTATTCCATTTATGCATGCGTTCTGTTTGCTATGCAACTGTTTCAAATCTTTTGGTTTGGGTTAATTGGAACACCCATGCATACTGTTATAACTAATTTTGCAATGTGTTGTTTATGACTAACCAATATATCTGGGAAAACCACTACACCATAGCATGTTTGGGAAGGCAGATCCTGGTGGATCTGTCTGTCCACCCCATCTGGCCGTGACACCAGGCCCCAGTATGTCTGGGACTCAACCCGGACCATCCTCCTCTGCTGGTCCTGTACCACCTTTGGGTGGAACTGCCTTGGGGAACATGGCCTGTCCACCCCAGGCATGGGCATAGAGAGGAGCCCATCACCCTCAAAATGTTCCTAGGTATGGTTCACAGCATCATCCGCTCTGAGTTGAGTGGCAGCTGCGCCAGATGGAGGGTCACCTGAGCACTCAAGAGGCAGGCTACCCCTTTTGTTCAGCCCCCAGCGCAGTCACCTTCAGGGCCGTGAAGGTACAGTGGTGACTGCCCATGGGTGGGGACCTCAGTCCCAATGTATCCAGCAATGTACCCTTATACCATCTGAGTTGTGGGAGTTTGCAATGCTTTTACAAGCATATTATGCATTCTGGTTATTTAACATTAAAGAAAAAAGTCATCATTTCCAAGTCTTGAACCCATGACCCTGTGCACTACAATCTCAGCAACATACCTCTACACCATCTAACCTGTAGGAATTTGTAATGTTTTTATAAACATATCATACACTACAGTCATTTAACATAAGGGAAAAATATATACCCATAGTAAACTTATATACATATATATGTATATACAAATACACACACATACATTGTGTGTGTGTGCGTGTGTGTGTGTGTGTGTGTATATATATATATATATATATATATATATATATATATATATATTTATACATAGATATATCTATCTATATATATAGATAGATAGATAGCCAACCTCTTTCTGCAGACATCTGCAAAAAGCCTGACAAAGTGGGGTGCTAAAGAGCAAATAATAGTGACAGCTTTGAAAGATGTCTGTTATATGCATAGAAATTTGCTAGACTAGCATGGTTTGATTTTACATATAATTCCTGATAGATTTCAGGTCCAAAACAGAAATGAGTGTCATTATTTACTGATGTCAGTGCTCACAACATCCCAGTGATTCGTCAGAAACCCGCAACTGTAATGGGGAACAAACCAAACATATGAGCACGCATCTGGACAGTGTCTACACATCTGGACAGTGGAGAGGTATGACTGCGGTTATGTAACAGAAGAGAAAAAACAGTGAGAGCTGCCAACCTTTTCACCCAGCATCTTCTGAAACACAGCATGACCAACACAGCACTACCCCAAATCAGCTCTGGGGAATTACCAGTGTATTTCTAAATATATCATGCACTAAAGGGATGGAACTGTAGGGAAAACCAGATATTGGTGCTAAAATGTCCACCCACAACCATGTGCACCACAGTCACAGCAACATACCAGTACCCCAAATGAACTCTGATTGCCAGTCACACACTACACTGACATATACTGACCCAACTCACAGTCTATTGGGAATCCTGAGGTGTTACAGTACATTTCGCAGTCTGCCCCTACAAACATATACACCTGATAGACCACCAGCAACTGTAGCAGCATGCACAGTCAGATAGAACAGGATCTATGACACTCACATCTGCTAGTCTCCCTACTCAGCCCAATAAAGATTTACACACAACACTGCTACATAATCTTGGCAGTCTAACAATGGTCAGACATACATAACTCTCAACTGTACAGATTTCCACAGAATGTCCAGGGTGTGGGACCATATTTATGGCCACTGCCACATACCACTTCCAGGAGTATGCTACATCACTGGGATGATACCAGTATTGCAATCACTAAATAATGATATACCGTACCTCTGAACCTCTTACTGCAAGACATCTGGACAAAGCATGACATACGTGGGGGCCAGGGGGCCCAAACGAGGGACATATCTCACATAATGGTGTTACTAATGAAACAGTTGCTGGTGTCACAGGGTTTGTTGTAACATGACATCCCTGAAGGATATGATGTCTGAAACACTAATGGATGTCAGCATTTACTGACTACAATACTCACATCATCCTGATTTCACAAAAACAGAAGTTGTCTGAGGAACAGACCAAACATAACAGGCAAACCTCTGGGTAGTCTGTGGACATCTGGACAGTTGAGAGGTATGTCAAAGACATATCACTGTCAGATGTCAAGTCACACAGAAAATGCATGTCCAGACAAACCCTATTAATCTAGCAATCCTCTATGTGTATAACAGCAATACTTACAATCTGTACACAATTCTGGAGCTTTGTCCCCCATGTTGTTGGGCCATTTCCACATGTCTTGTCCTGAGAGGTATTCCCACCTACTGTCTGTGAAGCTATAGCCCACACACCTCCATAATGTCCTCCACACAGGCAAGGAAAAGGGGCAAGACCTGAAGGACTTAATTATAGCACTGTGTTGCTGTGGCATTGGCTAATGGAAAGACAACACAGCTGCTCTGGATGCAAGTAGCAAGCTGGAGTACAGGCCATCACCTGCTCATGAGCATTACCTAAAAAAGGCAAGCTGATGCCTATGCAACACAGGTATGAACCCAGCTACACAAAGACAGACTGCGACTACACAAACCTAACCATTTGCAGTATTCTGAGGAAACTCATCAGTACTACAACAGGTATGTCAATCACATAAGCTTGTAATGGAGTGCAGAAAGGGGATGCAATAATGTCAAATAGGACATTAAAACTAGGTCACAACAAGATTTGCTAGACTCACATGCTGCTATCCAGCACCTATGGCCATTCCTGCTTGCCCTGTCTGCATTGACATGGATTACATCTCTGGCCCCGAGTCACCCCAGCAAAGGTCAACTCATGTATGACTACTACTGGAGTGTCTGTTGTGCAATACTGAGTGTTGCACTGCTAGGCCAGCTACCTGGAATGTAGTACATATTCATATGTCACCTGTGAATGTTACTATGATACATATGCTTGTCCTACAAATGTAAGAGACTTATACAGGGTATGTGCATAGTACACAACAGGTCCAGAAGTGTGTGTGTTGAACTGTATGTTATATAATGAGCCCATACCTGACAACTGTCCAGAGTTTTGCAGACTGATCACATGTCTGCCTCATATTTGTAGTCAGTGTCTCATATAGGTTTGTACTATCTGGCACATCACTGGCAACCCATTAAAGACTGAAGTCATAACATAATAGCATACATTTGATTGTCAGAAGTCATATCCTGCGAAGTAGACCTGTGAATGGAACACCATCCTTGCTGACAACTACATGTGTTTCAGCTAGATTCATAAACACTATTTTCTCACCTTTGCCCATCAGGGATGTGTGCCTTTTGCAGATGTCTTGCTCTAACAGGAGCTAGGTGTCTTAGCATGAAACCCATGTCAATGCAGGCGTACCTTGTCCTGTAGGATGCTGACATTTGTGCAGTCACTGACACCTGCTTTGTAGCTGTAGAGAGCACACTTAGCTTGCCAGGTTACTCATCCCATCATTGGTTTAGACCCCAAATGGAGGGCTGCAAAGCCACAGTAGGTGGAGTGTTGAACATAACATACATATCTCCAGGCTGGCCAAACAGCATGATGCATGGGTGACATCCCGAATGCAGTTAACAGTTGACAAAACACCTACTCAAATCATAGCTAGCTACAGGCCTCCAACCATGACTATGGACACCCACTACACCTATTGGGACTTGCTGGAATCTGTCAGGATTCAATTGTCTATCCTGCTTCTGGGTGACTTCAACTACCCAACCACAGTGTGCATGGCCTATGCCACCTGAACAAGAATGCACAGAGATTTCTCGGCTTTGTCAATGGCAATGCAGTGGATCAGCCAGTCAGCACTCCTACAACAGGTGGAAATAACCTGTACCTTGTCCTAACCAACATGAGTAACCACTGTAGCACTCCTACAGTGTCATCCTCCTTGGTAGGATCTGACGACATAGCCATCACTATTCAGGTCACCATCTCTCCTGCCCCCCCCCATCAGGGTCAAACAAAATTAACTTTACACAAATTACTATAAATCTCCTAAGAGCAGGTAGAAGTAGCTTTACAGCCAACATCCCATCAGTTGTAACTAGCAGTAGTGTCCAGGCCCACACTACAATACTATGTGGGCATCTACATAGATGTATAGACTCAGCAGTACCTGACAGGACAACATCATCTGCCTCAAGGTAGGGTAAACATCCATGGTGGACAGCAGCAATACACAAATATCATAATTGGTGGAAATAATTGCAGAACAGGGCCAAAAAGGAACAGATGCCTTATTGGAAGCAATGTCACCTTGGTCTGCACAAGCAAATAAGGTCACAGGTGAATTACTCTAAGGCTATCTTTAAGTGCAAATTGGACGCATCCACCAAGGCCAAGCACTAGGTCTTCCACACATGTATCTGCAATCCCAGTGGCAACACACAAATCTGTCCTGTAGTAGTGGTCAATAATACCACATATAGATACGGCATAGATATAGGCAACCGGCTGCAGACAGATGAAGTGTAAACATCACCCCCCTGTCCCCCATTGGTACACATGAGCATGCACAGCGCCTGACCACTCCCCTCATCATCAGGAAGCAGGTCCTTAATGCCCTCTCAAAGGCAACACACAGAAGTCTCCATAGGCCTGATACCATCCCTGGCTGCATCTTACATGAACACAGGCATGGGCTCTCAGCTCCATTCCACACTGTAGTCAACCAAATCCTGAGCACCGGTGTCATCCCATCTGCATAGTGGACAGCCACTGTCATCCCTATATACAAAGGTGCAGCAATCCACCGATCCAGCCAATCATATGCACATCAGCCTAACTAGCCTGCTCTGTAATGGCATGGAAGGCAATATCAAGGACATTATGAACAGGAATATCGGCAACATCAAAATGCCTGAGCCCACACAGCATGGTATTATCAAAGAGGGATCAGGCCTGTTAACTGGTTGACCTCTCTGAAGTGGTCAATAAACACAAGTATGAGGGGAAGATGGTGAACAGTGCCTACCTTCACCTAGCACAATTCTCTCACAATAATCCCCAGGTGGCCAGGATACATACACCTATACAGCTAGGCACCAATCTGTATGTTGCCAGATGGGTAGCTAACTGGCCCAATGATAGTACCCACTCAGTCAAAATAGTGGAACCCACCTCCAGTAGTAGAGTTTTCCAAAGTGGTGTACCCCAAGGATTGGTCTGGGGGCCACTATTGTTTGAGATATACATATCTGAGGTACAGGACAAAAGCAGTAGTCTGTGGCTGACCAGGTGTACAGATGCGTGCAAGCTGGCCACTGTCTTACATTCCATTACTGATGTGAGCATCCCCCAAAAGGCCCTCAACCAATTAATGACTGGTGCAAGAAGCATTCCCACAAACTGAATGCCAGGAGAGGCATCATTCTCCCTGCTGTGACAGATGTCACCCACACTAATTATGACAGTAATAGGTTCATAGGTTCATAGGTTCATACTAGGCTATCTGCCCGCATTACAAGCATAGCCCTAGTAGTTAGTTGGCTTACGCCACCCCTTTAGTATGGGGAACTATACCCATTATTTTGCTGTGCCTCTGTTGAGCAGTGACACTGAGGTAATCCCGGGTATATGGGTATATCTCCCATCCATTGGTCAAGATTTCTCTTGAACAAGGCCAGCGAGGTGCTCTGCCTCACATATACCGATTTTTATTCCACAGCATAGGAGTCTTTGGGTGATGAATCTATCCCTCCAGCACGCCCTATTAATAGCCGTGTCGAGGTTTAAGTCTCTTGTGGCTCTGACGGATCTAGATTTTTGAGGTGAAGCATATTCATCAAATCTGGGTTTGACATGGCCTTGTATGTTAGGCAAAGGTCACCTCTGAGCACTGAATAGAGCTGGAGTTCTTTCAGTCGGGCAGCATAGGACAGATGTTTGAGACCCTTCATCCTTTGGTGAGGAACTTTGTGGCCTCTCCAGCTGCTGCAAGTGTCGGGTCAGATACATTCCGAATGGGGCATTGTACTCAATCATTGGTCTGATGAGTGATGAGTATAGGGAGACTATGACCTCCCTTGATCTAGATGAGAATCCCTTCATGATAAGGTGGGCAATGTAGAAGGTCTTCCTAACTACTTTAGCTACATGGGTGTCGAATGACAGACTACTATCAACCTGGGTCCCCAGGTCCCTGATAACTTCTTCTGTACTCAGTGGATTGCCACCTATTTGGTAGCTAGGGTAACCTTGTTTTTCCCAAGGGTATGACTATGCATTTTTGGCATTTAACTTAGGCCATGGCTCTGGCACCAGTTATCCGTTTCTGTGAGACCCTTCTGAAGGATATCTGTGTCAGATGTGTTTTCTACTATGGCGCCCAGTTTGCAGTCATCTGCAAACTTTGTCAGCCATAACCCTCCTGTGTTTGCTTGTACTGGAAAGTAGATGCCAAACAAGAGTGGGCCCAGGACTGAGCCCTGTGGTACACCACTTGTGACAGGCTTTGAGTCTGACATGGCGCCAGCAACTCTGACCCTGTGGGTTCTGTCACTCAGCCAGTTTGCAACCCATCTTGTGATGTATGGGTTAACATTTAAGCTGATGAGTTTTTCAATGATATCAAGCCAGATCGAGGTAGGCTGTATGGACTGCCTCCCTCATCAATGGCTTTGGTGACTGTTTGAAAAAGTCAACCAAGTTTAGAAGGCATGATCTGCCTTTGACAAAGCCAAACTGGGATGGATCCAAAGTCTGCAAATTCTATGTCTTTATTTATGAGGTCCATTATGATCCTCTCCATGGCTTTGCAGATAAGGCTTGTCAAGCTAATGGGTCGGTAATTTCCAGGGTCGGTGGAGGCACTGCCTTTGTGAAGTGGGACCACAGTTGCAGTGCGCCACCCCTGGGTATCCAGAGGTAAGACTATGATTAAACAGCTGTCCTAGCTGTGGGTTTAATTCCTCATTGAGTTCGTGGAGCACACAGCCGGGGACACCATCAGGTCCCATGGATGCTGTGTGAGAGAGCAGTTCTCACTTGGGCGTTGGAGATGTTTGGGGGCTGCAAGTATAGATATCTCCTTTTTGGGGAGGGGAGAAGTTTGCACTGAACCTGTCAGCCAGTATGTTGGCAATGACTGTAGGATCAGTAATCTTCACATCATTTTGAACTAGTTCTGAGCATATCTGGGAGTTTCCTCCCAGGTTTCATAGCTAAAGAAGGCCTTATGATTGTCTTTTGAGTCTTTAGCTATTTTTCTCTCAAATTTGCTTTGGATGATTTTATGAGAGCTCTTAGTTTTACTTATAGTGTTCAAGGGTGTCTTACCTTTTAAGGATTTTGTCCTATCTGGGAGTAGCTTCCTCCTTTTGTTGAAGAATCTCTTTATGGCTGGGGGCCACCAGAGACAAAGAGTCTTTGTTTTGCTTGGGATTGCCTTATCCATGCAGTCCTGCAGGTGCTGGTAGAAGGCATTTGTAAGTGATTCAGCTTGAGTACTGTTTAAAGGAGACAGAAGTGTGAAGTCGGCTGAAGTTCTTTACTGTGGTCTTTTTATTTCAGGTGGGGTGGGATGAGGACCTCCAGTGAGGGTATACTTCCGTGTTGAACATTGTGCTCCCATGTTTGTGATGATGAGATCAAGTATGTTTTCTCCTCTTGTGGGATGGTGACTAGTTGTTCCATGGCATTTGAGTTTATGAATTCCAGGAACTTTTGGGCTAGGGTGTTTGGGCTTGAGTAGTGTTCCCAGTCTATATTAGGGTAATTGAAGTCACCTAGTATGATGGTGTTTGGTGATACATTTATCCCCTCTAGTGTTTTCAGGAAGGCCATGTGAGGTTCCTGAGTTTGTGAGGGTGGCCTGTAACATGCTACAATTTGCAGAGCAGTCTTGCCTATGGTTAATTGCACCTGGATGGTCTCCGATGCATCGTGCGTTGCCACCAGTCTTGAGGTGTGGGTGTCTTTGATAAATATGGATACCTTTCTTGGTATTGTCCGGATTTTAAATGGAACGCATGATAAGAGGTAAAACCTGATAGTGCTGGGGTGCTCTCAGGAGCCTTGAACCAGGTTTCTGTCACTGCACAGACATCGATGTTCTCCATACTGAGAAGGGCCTCCTGAGCGTGCATTTTGAGATTTAGACTTCTGGCATTGAGCAGCATTACCCTTAGTTTTTTTCCTTTTGTGTTCTAGGTGGTAGGTTTAGAATTTGAGCCTTGCCTAAAAAAGGCACTATGGGGTGGCAAGCCAATATCCGAATCCAGGGGTGACAGGTGCAAGCCTGGCTTGTCCAGCATGTCATCCCAGGCAGACAGACATTGGATCCTTTGAATGACACCAGAGTTTAAGCCAATTGTTAAAGCTGATCATCTTATCTCTGTATTGTGGCATCATTCTTGGTGAAGGTAGGATACTGCTCAAGGTCAGGGTCATATACTGCCTGGGCTACATAATCAGAGCTCCTCAATGTCTCTTTTCATGTAGTCCTCAGGTCGTTTACACCAGCGTGGACAATGACTGAGTCATTTGTACCTGCTGTTGAGATGTGGCGGATTCTACGACAGGCAGCTTACTGTGACCTTCTCCTTACTCAGTCTGTGAGCGGACGCCAGTGTGTCTGACTATGGAGTCACCAATGACTAGTGTATCTGGCATTGTGTTTGGCCTAAGGGCTGTGACTGTTTGACACTCTGACTGTGGTCTATGTGTTGCAGGTGTTGTGTTCTGAGGTGGTGGTTGTTTGGGTGTCTGCTTTGGTGGCCTCTGCTGTGGTAGATTTTTGATCAGAGCCGAGTATGTCTTTGTGTGTTTATGTGTATGATTTGAGGTTGTGATGGTACTATGTGAGACTGGGTCTATAGTGTGTGTGGTAACCTTCTCCTCCTGACTGGTTTTGCCAGTCCTATGTTGAGAGAGCTCAGCCTCCAGTTTGTATAGTTGCATCTCATGTATTTGTGTTTTGTGGGAGGAGGAGGGTTGTCTGTGTACATGAGGCAATTGTAACATTGCCTCAATATTCCCAGGTTCACCAGCTGAGCAGGAGAGGACACTAGCAACTGATCCCTCGACAATAATGTACTGAGCATGCAATCAGGTGTGAGGCAACTTGTGCACCAAGGTTGGTAGCAACCTGACAGTTTCTCACTGTGTGGGCACCATTGTATGGAAGACTGTCTACATGGTCCACCTCAAACATACTGGCATGACATCCAGGAACCAGGAGGCCACAACATCCCTGTACCCCACCCTTATCAGACCCATTATGAAGTGCAATGGATCCACTGGCATGTACCTTGCCAAGCAAATGCAGTAGTTGCAGAGACACAAAGGTTCCTGACCAGGGAAATCCAGGGTTTGTAACAGCTGTCCAACAGAGGTAGGCTGAAAGCCATGTCTCTATATTCAGTCTCATACAGACTGATCATAGGTGACCTGTGTCTTGCATACAAGGCCATTTCCAAACCAGCATTGATGGCATTTCTGCATGTCTGTAAGACAAACTCCTCTCATGCATCATGCACACAAGGGCCTCACCTGGTCTGTGACATGTATAGTACTTGTTGGCAAAATAGTGTAGTGCCCCACACAATACACTGTAAAATACACTCCCTCCCTATGTCTATCAGACTACATGTATAGCCCTCTTAAAAAAGAAGCTAGACAACTGCATGGGAAATAGATGGGACACCCCTGGGATCCCGCGAGTGTACCAGCTGGACAGGGGAAACAGGTGCTGGCTTGGAAGGGATATGTGCAAAAATCTGGGCCAGGCTTATGAGGGAATCAGGGACAATAGCCTGGTATCATCTTATGAGGCAATGCACCCAGTACTTTACATGTTTCCTGTATCCATTGCAGACTGTCCTGCAATGTTGTCTGAAATGAATCCTTGTGAGTCTGAACCGTGTAGGTACTGCAGTGATAGTGTATAGTCTTGTCCCTTCATCAGTTATCATCATATATCCTTACATCTTGTCATTCTGTATGGTCTGTATAGCAGCAAGTCAGCTCTTACAGTACATGCATATGCACTTGGTGACACTGTACAGCTTATTCCAATAGCCTTAGTCTTGGCCACAATTACCATTCTGCTACTAGGCCCATCACACAGTAGGATTTGTCACCCTTTGCTGTGGGCCTTATAGTAGAGACAGATTGCAGCAGGCAGAACTATCATAAAGTCTGCCCTGAAGGGCCCATAGGTGTCACAGCTGTGCTAGACTATACCAGGAGTGTGTGTGTGTGTGTGTGTGTGTGTGTGTGTGTGTGTGTGTGTGTGTGTGTGTGTGTGTGTGTGTGTGTGTGTGTGTGTGTGCACGTGCATGTCTGTGTATGTGAGTGTGTGTGTGTGTGTGTGTGTGTGTGTGTGTGTGTGTGTGTGTGTGTGTGTGTGTGTGTGTGTGTGTGTGTGTGTGTGTGTGTGTATCAGCAAACATAATACTGGAGAGTATTAATTCACATATGTTGCCTTCCCCTAGCAGGTAAACACAGGGGTTGGTGTCGCTCCCAGTCACAACCTGATGTCAGTGTCTTAGCAGACTCCCATGATGATGGTGGTCATAGTGAGGCACAGGTAGGGTTGTCGGTGCCTGAATCTGTGCCATTGTTTGGTATCCCACTTTCACCCACCATGTCCCCACACACGGTCAGTATGCCCACACATAACCAGTCCCAGGAGCCACGGATAATGGAAAGGTTAAGGGTGGTGGCATGGAACAGGCTAGTGTGTTGAGTATGGCGAGTGTGAGTGTAGACACCAGCCATAGGTAGAGAGCAGGTGAGGTCACACACAGGCAGATGTAAAGTATGGAAATGGGAAATGAACTGGGTGGAAATGGCATCAAAATACATTACCCTACAAACATGCACACCTACAAACACCTGGATACACACACACATTTGGTGCAACTGAGTGTAGAACCCCTGCCTATCTAGTTATCTGTACTACACTGTTACTTAGTTATTACACATGTCATGGAGCTTACAAGGTAGAGTGCTGTTCAAAGGTACTTCTAAGGGCAATGACATCAGCAGGACTGCTAAAGTAGGGCACTGGGAAGTGTTGTGGGTGGGAAAGTCCTCAAAGTACTTCAGCCTACAAACATACATACTTACAAACTCTTGCACATACATTTATACACACACACACACACACACACACACACACACACACACACACACACACACACACACACACACACACACACACACACACACATATTTTCCAGACCTGAGAATAGAACCACTTCATATCTTGGTATTTGTACTATAATGTTACACAATTATCGTACGTGTAACAGAGCTTGCAGGGCTGACAAATTCCCAAAGGTACTTCTAAGGTGAATGACATCAGCAAAACTGCTAAAGTTGGGCACTGGGTGGGAAAATCCTCAAAATACTTCAGCCTCCAAACATACACACTCTTGTGCATATACTTATACACACACACACACACACACACACACACACACACACACACACACACACACACACACACACACACACACACACACACACATTTGCCAGACCTGAGAATAAAACTCCTGGCTATCTAATTATTTCTACTATAGTGTTACGCAGTCATTGCATGTGCTACAGAGCTTACAGGGCTGATAAGTGCACAAAATACTTCTAAGGTGAATAACATCAACAGGACTACTGAAGTAGGGCACTGGGTGGGAAAGTCCTCAAAATACTTCATCCTACAAACATACAGATTTACACACACATTTGCCAGACCTGAAAAATAGAACTCCTGCCTATTTAGTTATTTGTACTATAGTGTTACACAGTTATCACATGCGCTACAGAGCTTAGAGGGTTGATAAGTTTCCAAAGGTGCTTCTAAGGTGACTGACATCAGCAGGACTGCTACAGTTGGGCCCTGGGATGTATACTGGGTGGGAAAGTCCTCAAAATACTTCATCCTACAAACATACACACACTTCTACACACATTTACCAGAACTGGGAACAGAACCCCTGCCTACTTAGTTATTTGTACTAGACTGTTATACAGTTATTGCATGCCCATGGAGCTTATATGGCTGGGGCTGTGCAAATGAACTTCTAAGGAGAATGACATCAGCAGGACTGCTAAAGTAGGGCACTAGGACATACTGTGGGTGGGAAAGTCCTCAAAATATGTCATCCTATAAACATAAACACCTAACTGGTGCACACACGCACACACGCATACACACACACACACACACACACACACACACACACACACACACACACACACACACACACACACACACACACACACACACACACACACACACACACATTTGCCAGAACAAGGAATAGACCCCCTGCCTGTCTAGTTATTTGTACAATACTGTTACATAGTTATTGCATGCACCACGGTGCTTATAGAGCTGGGGCTGTGCAAAGGTACTTCTAAGGAGAATGACATCAGTAGGACTGGTAAAGTGAGACATTGGGAAGTGTACTGTGTGGGAATGGCCTAAAACTGTGTCACCTACAAGCACACACACACACACACACACACACACACACACACACACACACACACACACACACACACACACACACACACACACACACACACACTCTCACATTTACCAGAACTGAGACTAGATACCCTATCGATCTAGTTATTTATACTGTAGTGTTACACAGTTATTGCACTCATGACAGAGCTTATAGGGCTGACAGGTGTCCAACGGTACTTCTAATGTGAATGACAGCAGCAGATCTTGTGAGGTAGAGCAATGGAAAGTGTACTGAGTGGGAACAGCTTCATAATACTTAGACCTACAGACACACACACACACACGCACACACGCACACGCACACACGCACACACACACACACACACACACACACACACACACACACACACACAGGCAGATGATGTGATATTATAACCCCCACCTCAGTACTATTACACAATGGAGCTCACCTTCATGCTGTCATGTGTGACTCTATGCCATTCAGGGTAACCATGTGTGTGACTCACTCTGTGTGTGTCCCCCTGTGTCTCTATCTCTATCACTGTCTGTCTCCCTCTTCTGCACATCTATGTGTTTGTATGCTTGACATATTGTCATCTGGTGCGCATATATTTGTCTGTGTATCACACGCAACAGATGCAGATATATCACATATGGGCAACCTACAGCTAACTGAGAGGTAATCCTGTCTGATGAGTGTGTGTAGGGACAGTTAAGGTGTACATAGCTGTCTGTATGCAAAGACATATATGCACAATACAGTTATATAGTTTGATGTGGGTTCCAACATGGCCTGTGATTCTTTAAGTGTAGGAGCATTCCCAGTGTGACTTTCTATAGTGAGAGTGGGACTCCATTCCAGATATAGGTGTACTCTGGTCCAGGGTTTTGTGTGCTACAGCCATACTTCTCAAAAGTAAACAGGACTTTCCTAGGGGTACTGGGTTTGTTTTAGCAGACATTTTCTAACATATCTGAGGTCTGACACTGCAATGTATTGTGTCATTACCTAGTGACAGACATCCTCAGATCAGCACTGACAGACATCCTCAGATCAGCACAGTGCTTTACTAGAGGGAGACAAGATGTATCATGCACAGACCGATATTTTGAGCCCGGCTATATACATTCCTGCCCAAAAAGGCCAGTTGAGAGGTGTGGCTACAGCTGGTTAACTGATTAAGCTGTGTAAACAGTCCAGCAACTTGGTGATATACTGGCTAGGGATCTCCTGCTTGTGTGGTATTCTTCTTACCTGAAAAGTCATATCCTGGTCTGGCCATAACTCTCAACTGTACATTTTTTGGCAGAATGTCCAGGCATTTGTCTAGAAGTTTCATCCAGTCTACATAAACTTGTGTTTTTATGGCAAGTTAGTTGTATATAATTGAAGACTGACGTTACAAAATAATGACAGACATCAGTGTTTCAGACTTCCTAAACTTCAGACAATTCCTACTAATGCAAACCCCCTTATCCTACCAACTTTCTCAGTATGTAAGGGCAATATTTACAACATGTGCCTAGCATTGTGCCTTTGTCCCACTTTTATTTATGACCTTATCCAGATGTCTTGCTGTCAGAGGTTGGGAGGTATGGGTGTGGGTACAGAGTGCATTCTACTGTGCAGAATTGTCCATTATATGTGGAGTATGTTCCACACAGCACTGTGACTTCCAGGTATGTCAGTGGCAGAGCAGTACAGAGTAATGTGGTGAACCACTGACAGACAGTTGTGTATATGTTGATATGTTGCTATGACATTAGTAGGGTATTGGCACTGAAGCCCTTATAACCCATGCAGATGAGAGTGTAGCCCATGTTATGACATGTCAGCACACAGAGCCCCTGTCTAGCAGGGACACAGGTGGGATCGCAGGACTGTATTTTGTGTTTCCCATGCAGTTATACAGGGAGCACATCACTAGGGTATTGAGGCACTTGGCTTGTTGTTGACAGGGAGTGTATTCCACATATGGGGTAGTGTGTGGTACACGTATCTGTCACACCAACAAGCCGTACTGATATCACAGCCCAGGTTGATGATGCGCCTACAAGTTAATGGAGTGGGCCTTGAGTTCCAGATGTGCAACAGTCCCATCAAGGCAGGGTCTGGATTGCTTTGTATGCCAAACAGGGGTCACCTCAGCACAGGCTGTAGTAGAGGAACAGTGCTGTTAGCCTATCTGTGTATGGTAGGTGTTTGGGGTTTGGGTTAAGGCTTTAGTGTTTGCAAGACTCTGCTGTGTAGAGTCTACATGGTGTGTAGGTTTGTGGGGTTTTCATGTCAATTTGCCTCTGAGGTGTCAATTGTTTGGGTTTTGTTTTGTTGTGGACCTCCACTTACATGGGTATGTGTTGTGTATTTGCAGATAATGTTTGTTGACTCATTACACTGCATGGCACCTATGTTACTGCACAGTCTGTTCTGGTGTGCACATTCTCCATTTGTCTGGCCAGTGGTTCCCCTTACCCTTATGTGTGTCTCTATGTCCTTCTGTAGTCCAGTCACAGGTTTTGGCCACAGTGGCTGCTATTATGTATTTGTAATTCTGATGTGGGTGGGGTGCATACCGTTACATTGCACACAGAGTTGTGGACTTCACACCTCTTAGTGCACCTATTTAGCAGGTTGTCCATCATTGCACCACTCCATTTGCTGTGGTCCTCAGACTGTTTGTGTTGCTATAAGTCATTATGTGGCTACATGTGGACCTAGCTGTCATACCATCACAGACTGACATCTGAACAGGCCCAAATATGACAGATGGACAAAGGCCCACACATGGGGACAGGGTGTTAATACTCTTCTGCCAAACACAGACAGTTGGGAGACTAGTTTGGTAATTGCTTGTTTGCTCTTATGGTTTGATGTCTGCTTCCCCACTGTCTGCCACTGCTGTTTTGACATGACCCTTTCTTGTTTTGCAAATAGTTGGCAGGCAAATGCAATGTTAAGACAATCAGAACAGATATACAAGGCATACTTGTGCTCCTTTTGTGACAACTTGTGTCATTCCAGGGGTATGACTGTTGGTCAATGATATGTTGTCAGTGCTGACACAGAAAAGTGGCAGCCTTTTATACGCTGGCAGTACACTGACCTTCAGGTACCTGCTGTCTTACTAGGCACCATACCGCTCAACTTCTGAGAGCCAGACATCTGGACAAAGCCATAAGTGATTGGAGGGCAGAGACCTAAATATTCGGACCATTTTTAAGTATTGGACTTAGAAACCTAGAAAGATGATTCAATAACAGGTTTTGCTTTAGTATGCATGTTTCTGTAGGGTATGAAGTCTGACACTACAATCTGTCATTATTTTCTGACCTTAGTCTTGCGTGATTTACCAATGAATTGCCAGACAACCACTATTTCATGTTTTACTGACCACAGTTATGATGCATACCTCTGGACATTCTGCAATAGGTCTGTACAGTTGAGAGGTATGGTGGGCACTGTGTAGGTTACTCAAAGTTGTGTACTGTCCATATGTGTGGCCTCCTGTCCATGACCTGTACAGCTTTCCTGCATTAACAGATATTTGCATCTGGACAGTGTGTACAACTCCCACCATAGGTGTAGATGACATGCAGAATACTTGGCACTGCAGTTCTTGGAACATTGCGCTGTCAAAGACAGCACTGTACATAGGCCACTACAACACAACAGCTGGGAGTAAGTGCTGGCCACATTCTAACAGTATTAAAGACACATAAACATAGCTCATTGACCCCTGCATATTGTGGACATGCAGCAAATTATCATGTTGATTGGGACAGCCCTGTCAATGTGTGATGTGCTGCTGTTTCCCTGCAAATATACATGTGACTGCATTTCTATGGGAATATGGATATGGGGGGGCACACATCTCTACTGTACACATTTGAACAGACTGTGTTGATATTTGCTTTACATTTTGGTTCCATTTAGCATAGTACTGTGCCCTGTCTTGGAGACTAGAGACATATCACTAAAGACCACAGGTCAGATTGTAATGGCATACATTTGAGTTTCCGACTTCTTACCCTTCAGAGCCTTACTGCAACTGCATGACCTGCTGTATTATCACTGTGTAAGCCTGTAGGGGATATTTCATCATTGTCACCATTTGTGGGCCTTTGCCAGATATTTCTTTATGGTTTTCTATGGCCGACGTGCTGGGTGAGGCTGAGGGGTGGGTATGGGACCCCTCACACTGACATCCATGCCTGTGACCTATGACCCCCAAGTCAGTTGCCCCCCCCCACATATACTGCAGTGGGATTTGTCACCTTGGGTACTACTGCATAGTGTGAGGAGGCCAGTACTGGGCAAACATTTCCTAGTGTCCCACATAGCTGTCAGTTTGCTGTTATCCCAGTAGGCCACCTCATTCCCTTGCATGCATGCAGCAATACCATAGATATGCTACCAGAACATACTAATCCATTCATTTATTGTTAAGAAGACTGACTTACCTTGTGCCTGCAGCAGTTGTGAGGACGGTGCTTGAAGGCTGTATATGTCATATGCACACAATACACTGCCTATACATGGTAAGGTAACAGTAGTGTTATGTGTGTGGCATCCCTTTTACTGTGTATGCACGTTGGAGAGAGGTTTCATGTCCTGGGTCCCTACAGTGTCAGTGTGTGTGCTATGCATTGCCTCTTTGCCAAGGCCAAGCCATACTGGGCATGCCTCCATCTGCCTACAGGAGCTGGCTCAGAGGGTTCCTTCTCAGAGTCCCTCTGTGTCTGTGGGGACCTTGGCAATGGTGGGGGACTGTGTGTCCCTTCCTTGTGCTGATCCTGCTGCAGCTGTTTCCACTGGATCATATTGTGTAGGATGGCACATACTATGAACATGTGTGCACATGTGGCTGGAGAATAATGCATGGTTCCACCAGATATGCCAAGGCAGCAGAACCATGATTTGAGCATCCCAAATTCACACTCTATAATGATCCTGGTTTGTGTGTGTGCCTCATTATGTCATTGTTGAGTGGGTGTATATGCATTTCTGATGGGAGCCATCATCCACAGCTCCAGTGCATAGCCAGCATCCCCCACCAGATGGCCATATGGGATGCCCCCCCTGGCAAATCCCTGGTACAGCTGTGAGGAATGCCAGATGTGGGAGTTGTGATAGCTTCCAAGGCTGCCAGCACACACATTAATGATAATGCCCTGGGCATTGCACATGACCTGGCAGCTGATGGAGGGAAAGCCCTTGCGGTTTAAGTAGACCCTAACCTGTTCACCAGATGGTGCTTTGATGTGGATGTGAGTGCAGTCTATGGCACCCAGTACCTCCGGGTATTCTGCTACATGGTGGAAGAGGCACATATTCCTGGTCCTCTCCTCACGGGTGCTGGGGAAGTAAATGTGCTCACCGGCATGTGGCCGCATGGCATCCAGGAACAGGTGAAGTACCCTGGATGCAGATGCCTGTGAGGAGACCCCTATGATGTCCCCAGCAGGTCTTTGGAAAGTACCTGTAGCTAGTATTCTTAAGGCTACACCTACCTTGGTATCCAGTGGGATGGGTTTTCCTCTGTTGGCTTTAGGTCTGAGGTGAGGCCAGCTTAGCTTGATGAGTTGCTGAAGTATATCCCTGTCCACCCTGTAGCATTCTACTCTCTCCAGATCATGTAGCCCCTGGTAGGTTACCCTGCATCTGAACACTCTTCTCCTCCTCCTCAGTCTGAGGCGGTTGCCAGCATTATCCTCCTCACCGCCCTCAGCCTCTAGCACATACTGATGTATCAAAGCAACAGCAGCCCCTAACATTTTGTCAGTCAAAATTCTTCCAAGTGTGTACAGCAATAGTGCAGAGTTTATGGGAAAAAACAGACTGAAAGGTGTTTGCACAGTTTATACTGTTGTGCTGCAGATGCTGCCTGTATGATTGGCTGGCTAGTATACATTCCACCTGCCTGCTATTTTATTTGTACATGATTGCTTTTATTCTGCTATTTCTCTTTTTTTTTTTGTTTTTATCTCTTCCCATTTCTGCCCACTTTAAGCCCTGAGGTGTGCAGCGCAAACCCGGTACCTAAATGTAGACAGATCTGCTGTTTCTGGGTATTTTTTTTTGTTTGTTTGTTTTGTTTTGTTTTAGACCTGGCGTGCACCATGCAAACCCATTTAGCTAAAGTAAACACTTTGAAGCAGAAATGGCCCTCCCCTAGACATGAACACGCTCTTCATTTTATGGAATAAAATCAATACAGCCTCAGACATACCCCTTGCTTAGCTGTGCTTAGCTATGCTCAAATGGGAGCCGTGGAGCTCCAATGTGCTTATACCAAGCATGACACACCCCCTTTTCATGTCAGCTGCTTCTCCTGCTCACACCACTGCCTTATAGTTCTTACACGGTTAGGTGCAGCCAGAGAATGGTTTCCTATTTAGTAATTCAGTAAAATTTGCTCATTTGCACACCCCACTGCCTTAGTACCTGGTTACACCAATATACCAGAGCCTTCCTCCTTAGCAACCCATGTTACCTGTTATTGTTTTGATTATGCATGCTATACACTGTAATGGCAAAATGCAGATTTCACTTAAAATTGTCTTTTCACATTTTTTTCTTTTATTTTCAGCACAATCCCATTTGCGCGCAGCTGTGCTATGCTTAAAGGGACGATATCGGCCAAAAAAATAAAACTGCTGCACTATTACAGCATGGAAGCAATGGCTTATTGAATCCTGGGGCATGTTTCTTTAAAGAGATAGGGCAATTGTTGAAATATGCACAAATGACTTTTCTGAACAATATCAGATTCAGCAATATAGGTTTTTAATGAGGGTGCCTTCAAATTATAAAGGTATCCTACACATATCAGTTCATAACATGGAACAGATTTATTCATCCAGATCATATACCTCTAACATCTTACCACAACAAATCTAGGCGAAGCCAAGAATAATGGGGGAACAAATTCCGAAAAATAGGGACAAATTATAAATATTGTTCTTATACTTAGAAAGTTGATAAAACATTTTTTTCATTAATATGCACTTTCTGAAGGATATGAAGTCTGAAACTCAAATAAATATCACTGTTTAATGACCACAATTCTCAGTTAGTTGCCAGAAAGCAAAAATGTTATCAGGAGCAGAACAAAAATATAATATAAAAATCTGGGGCAACTGAAAGGTAATGGATTTAAATATTTGTAATAATTTGTATGAAGATTATTTATTTATTTATTTATTTATTTATTTATTTATTTATTTATTTATTTATTTATGCTTTGTTGATTAGGTTAGTCTTTTCTCAGGGTGACCCAAGGTGGTATTCATATTGACAAGAGACAATTTGGCCAGGATAGCTGGGAAATTTACATTTTTTTTTAAACAAGTGTTGTAGGATCTTTTACATCCACCTCAGTGATCACCATCTCAAACAGATGAGATCTCAGTTTATCATCTCATCTGTCTGATGGCACACTCAGGAATGCAGTAATCCCCTCTCCCATTCTGCACTGCATCATTGCTTTTCCAAGAATATATGAATATATTTATTTATAGCTGAAAGCACCAACAAATATTTTTTTATGAAGAAAAAAAAATAGACATGATATTAATCTGGAAAATGTTACAAACATATCAGGAATGTTAGGAAAGGCTTGTTAAATAACAGTCTCATCCATCATAATACAGAGCTGATAAAGCACATAGCTTTTATCTTCTCTGTTTCAGATCTAGTTAATGAGACTATACTGGACACCAGTACTTCCTGTTTTATTAGCACATCTGGAAACTGCATAGCAATGCAACTAAATTACTTTTATGGCATAGGGCTTTATAAAAGAATTTCAGATATACAAAGACAACATTTGCAAATACCCAGGAATTAAAAACAAGATTTTCTTAATAGAATGGTAGAATTTTATGAATGAAATATTGTTTGACTATATCAGGTCTGAAATAGGTCCATAGCTTCATACGTAAGTAGTAGGCTAGCTGCCTTAGTAGACCATTTTAAGCCTAGCCAATTTCCTTTTTGGTGCTTGAATTAACTTATTCCATTTTGGTGTTAGATTGGCCTTAATCATCCCTTGGCAGATAATTATACACCAACCCTAGTGAAAACAACTGGGATCATACCATGAATAATTTGAGGCTCCTATGCATGGGATAAAGCATTTAAGAACTGCCTCTATTCATTAGTAGTCCTGCAGTAAATTTTCTATTACTCATCCATAGATTCAAGTTGTGCTTGAATATGGACAGGGATTAGGTTTGTTTTACATGGATGAGTGTATATTATTTTAATTACTTAAAGTTTTATAATTGTATGGGTCAGCTACATATTTGTTTCATATTATTACATGTATCATGCTTTTATTAATATAGTGAAGCAACATTTCTTCAAAATGTTCACTATGGTTACTTTAATAAGGAACTTTCAGTGGCTTAGTGTTGCTGAATGATTTTTATTTCACATTTGTGTTCTCATCTGTAAATCCACTAGTTGTGTTTTGTACTAAGTGATATTATGTGTTAACTGAATCATGATGCTTCATGGTACAATTACCTTAATGATACTTCAGTTTTAATTGTTTACAAAACCTGTTCAATCTGTAGGTACTTATCATTCATATAAAAGTATGTTCAATATTCATAACCAAGATTCTAAGTATTAGCCCTTTTGAAGCTCAAAAGAGTTCAGTACTCTCACAAATACAAATGAAATTTCTGTCCTGCCTCTGTACAGGAAATATTTAACAAGTACTACAGAGATATAGGTCAGTATCCTTAGTCAAGGGCTTAGTATTTTTGTAGCAGTAATCAAGGAAGAGTGGCACTGCATGACTATGCAAATCACATCTGTCACGATGTCTAAAAAAATGCAAATGCATATTGTTAAACACGCCTCCCTATCACAAAAGCTTAATTCATAAGGAATAGGGAGACATCCAATACACAGATAAGGGTCATTACACATTTGCGTATCAGGAGGATTCATACAGATGAATCTAAAATGACGTCATTTGCATATTAAGAATGTAAATAACCCTGAACCTACAACAGTAAACAGCAATTTACTATGAGAATACAGAATTGTGAGGGGAAAGGAAAACAGGAATATGTACTGCCATACCTTTTGAAAGGAGGTACAATTACTAAGTTTACTTAAATAATTGTTTTATTATATTTTAATGTAATTTTGGAGTCAGTGAAGTGCATGTGCACACATGAACAAACTACTGAAGGGGTCATGGGGAAAATGATTCACTTTGGAGTCAGTGAAGTGCTTGTGCATACATGGACAAACTACTGAAGAGGCCATGCAAAAATGCTTCATTCTGGTGCTTGTGCATACTTTGTGAAACTACTAAAGGGATCGCTTGGGAAAATGTTTCATTTTGGTGCTTGTGCATAGCTGAACATACTACTGAAGGGATCACTACAAAAATGTTTCATTCTGGTGCATGTGCATACTCAGACATACTGCAGGGATCCCTGGGTGAAATGTTTCATTTTGGTGCATGTGCATACTCAGACATACTGCAGGCATCCCTGGGTGAAATGTTTCATTCTGGTGCATGTGCATACTCAGACATACTGCAGGGATCCCTGGGTGAAATGTTTCATTCTGGTGCATGTGCATACTCAGACATACTGCAGGGATCCCTGGGTGAAATGTTTCATTCTGGTGCATGTGCATACTCAGACATACTGCAGGGATCCCCGGGTGAAATGTTTCATTTTGGTGCATGTGCATACTCAGACATACTGCAGGGATCCCTGGGTGAAATGTTTCATTTTGGTGCATGTGCATACTCAGACATACTGCAGGGATCCCTGGGTGAAATGTTTCATTCTGGTGCATGTGCATACTCAGACATACTGCAGGGATCCCTGGGTGAAATGTTTCATGTTGGTGCATGTGCATACTCAGACATACTGCAGGGATCCCTGGGTGAAATGTTTCATTTTGGTGCATGTGCATACTCAGACATACTGCAGGGATCCCTGGGTGAAATGTTTCATTTTGGTGCATGTGCATACTCAGACATACTGCAGGGATCCCTGGGTGAAATGTTTCATTTTGGTGCATGTGCATACTCAGACATACTGCAGGGATCCCTGGGTGAAATGTTTCATTTTGGTGCATGTGCATACTCAGACATACTGCAGGGATCCCTGGGTGAAATGTTTCATGTTGGTGCATGTGCATACTCAGACATACTGCAGGGATCCCTGGGTGAAATGTTTCATTTTGGTGCATGTGCATACTCAGACATACTGCAGGGATCCCTGGGTGAAATGTTTCATTTTGGTGCATGTGCATACTCAGACATACTGCAGGGATCCCTGGGTGAAATGTTTCATGTTGGTGCATGTGCATACTCAGACATACTGCAGGGATCCCTGGGTGAAATGTTTCATGTTGGTGCATGTGCATACTCAGACATACTGCAGGGATCCCTGGGTGAAATGTTTCATTTTGGTGCATGTGCACACGCAGACATACTGCAGGGATCCCTGGGTGAAATGTTTCATGTTGGTGCATGTGCATACTCAGACATACTGCAGGGATCCCTGGGTGAAATGTTTCATTTTGGTGCATGTGCATACTCAGACATACTGCAGGGATCCCTGGGTGAAATGTTTCATTTTGGTGCATGTGCATACTCAGACATACTGCAGGGATCCCTGGGTGAAATGTTTCATTTGGTGCATGTGCATACTCAGACATACTGCAGGGATCCCTGGGTGAAATGTTTCATTTTGGTGCATGTGCATACTCAGACATACTGCAGGGATCCCTGGGTGAAATGTTTCATGTTGGTGCATGTGCATACTCAGACATACTGCAGGGATCCCTGGGTGAAATGTTTCATTTTGGTGCATGTGCATACTCAGACATACTGCAGGGATCCCTGGGTGAAATGTTTCATTTTGGTGCATGTGCATACTCAGACATACTGCAGGGATCCCTGGGTGAAATGTTTCATGTTGGTGCATGTGCATACTCAGACATACTGCAGGGATCCCTGGGTGAAATGTTTCATGTTGGTGCATGTGCATACTCAGACATACTGCAGGGATCCCTGGGTGAAATGTTTCATTTTGGTGCATGTGCATACTCAGACATACTGCAGGGATCCCTGGGTGAAATGTTTCATTTTGGTGCATGTGCATACTCAGACATACTGCAGGGATCCCTGGGTGAAATGTTTCATGTTGGTGCATGTGCATACTCAGACATACTGCAGGGATCCCTGGGTGAAATGTTTCATGTTGGTGCTTCTGCATACTGGACTTAATACTGGCAGGATTGTTAGGGGAAATGTTTCAGTTTTTATAGACTACTGAAGGAGTCATTGGGAGAAATGTTTCATTTTGGTGTCAGTAAAGTGGTATGCACACATAGACTGCTGAAATGATTACCAGGTAAAAATAAATATTTTGTGTCACTTTAGTGCTTCTACACACTTAAACAAACTACTTAAGTAGTTGCTGGGGGAAATAGTTCATTTGTGTGTCAGGGAAGTGCTTCTGCATACTTGGACAATCTACTGAAGGGGTGGCTTGAGGCAAGTTTGAGGATAGAGTCTCAGATATCAAAGGTGAAGTATTGATTTAAACAATGAATGTATGTACAATGTGGATATTAGGCTATGAATCACAAGAATACCTTATTGGCATAAACCACTTTACAAAATGTCTTATTTTCATCTCCTTATACTTAAGGCATTTTGCTTTAGAAACTCTGTTTACAAAAAAAAAAAATCAGAAAGAAGTTCTTCTATACTAATCAGAGTCTAACTGTTAAAAAAAGAGATAGCTACCCTGTCTCAATGCTCCCTTGACCCACATAATGCATGTCTAATTAAAAAAAAATGTCACGGCTCTCAATGCTGTAAGCACACAAGCACAAAAAAAACTTCTCCAGAAGGCATTTTCTAAACTCCATGGTGTCTGATGCTATGCACAAAGCACAAGGGAAACTAACTTCTTAACAGTTAAAAAAACAAGCAGAAGCTTTTGTATACTTTGCAAGCACTTACAGGCTTAGCTCATGTGCAGTATGCATCTTTAATGCACCACACTACGAGGAATCGGCAGAAGAATGCTAAAGTTAATGTATGCAATGGCATTATTTAAAAAGGTAAGCAGATTATGTCTTAAATAATGTCACTGTATAATAGCAATAACCCACTCTTAGATGTGGGTTATCATAGGCTTTACCCACGGTTGGCTTTAGTTAATCACTCTGGCTTTACCCTCATGTTCAAACCATGCCAACTGTGAGTAAATCCTGTGAAACTCACACTCAGTCATGGGTTACTGCTAAAGTGCAAAGAGGGCACCTAATAAAGTAGGTTATGATGTAAGCTGCATGTATACTAGTTGTGAAGTAACTTTTAATGGCAGGTTTCTTTTCATATGCAGCATCCCTCAAGGGTGTAAAGAATTGTATCTGCTTAGTCTTCCCTTCCCTTCAAAGGTGTTGCCTATTTGTTTATATTTTAAATATGTAAACCACTGTTATGGCACTATATTTGACTTGTTTTTAGCAAGAGTAGCAATGAATTGTAGTTTTCTGCTGCAAGTAAAAATTATGTTCAGAAGACATTCAGAGTAAACAATGCTATACAGTTTGGTACTTATATGGATTTATATCCAGGAGAATGCATATCTATCTTCTAAAATCAGTATTTGTGTAATATCTTTATTATTTTTATAAATTACAAATGGACATCTGTACGAGACCATACTATGACTGTTTACTGTGATGGTCTATATTCTGCACTTGACATGAGAAGTACATGCAATTATTTGAGGTTGTGATAAAAAATTGGGGTAGAGTATAAAAACTGCCAATGTGGTAGAGTCTGGAATGTAAAATGGCAGAGAAGAATAAAGACAAGATTATATGTTTTATGCATGTAAGTCATTTAACAACATGTAGTGCAGTGGTAATGCTCGTGTACCCATCAACATGAACTGGCATTCAGACTTGACTGATAACAAGGAAAATATAGTTATATCTTCACACAGCTAGCCAGGAAAAAAAAGAAATAGACATAATGGAGGAAATTAGTTAGAAGAAAACAAAACTAACAGTATTTAGAGGCTTCAGTTACAGACATAAAATACCAGTTTAGGAGTAAGTTATACAAGAGTCATTGCCATTTGGGACCCTTAGAGTTAACTAAGAAAGCAGATTTCTGTCAGTGGTAAACAAGCCATAAAAAGTATGAATTCCCACCTCTGTAAAGCAAATAACCATTAAAAAGGGGTCTATTATCAACCAAGAAGTAGATTAGATCATGTAAAACATTTTTCCAGTGTTTTTCTTCACACAAATGAGAAAGTCACAAGCATGGATGATGCATGCTGATATTACATACTTGAAACACAGTCACCTATGAATGTTTGGGAGAATAATTATTGCTCAGTGAAGACACAGAGAAATTAATGAAATGTGTGAGTACATAACTTTTCTGAGAAAGGACTGGTGAAACGAAAATGATGCTGTGGTTAAGGGAATATGAGATGAAATATCTTTGACTTAAAGATATTTATCACATGCATATACTTTCTGTAGAAGGAAATACGTGCGCTGTATCTTTAAGAACCATTCCAAAGACTGAACGGGCATATACATAGTTAGCATGTGCTAGGTTCAGTGCCATTTTGTGAGTGCAGTCAGATAATGAGCATGTATGAGCTAGTTTGTTTATAAGTTTATCTAAGTTAAAGTTATTAAGCCTCAATCCTGATGTGTCTATACATAATAAAGCTGCTTGAACAGTATCCATGAAGTCTCGTCTATTGTATCCTGACTAGACGAGCGACATGGTGTCAGAATCGGGATTCCAGAGACTGATATTCAGAGCTATAAGGTGCAGAGATAATAGTGAAGGTAAACTAAAAGAAACAAGCATGAAAAATGCCAAAGGTAATGAAAACTTACAGCACAAACAGCTTATTTTATAAAAAAAGATAAAGCAGAGCATTATGAGGGCACAAACCATATTATTAAACAAGCGAGAGACACAAAATGTTTAAGATTAAGATATTTGATAATTGTCACAGAAGCACATAGATTAGAAATGACCTCAGAGCTGCAAAATGAGTATGTTCAAAGCAAAACTAATGTGTTCAGAGCATAACTAGAGTTATTCGAAGTATCTCAAAGTGTGTAAAACTGCTTGCAGTATGTGCTTATTACTGTGCATTTATTCTGAAGAGTTTATTTGTGTGCAAGGTGAAACTATTTCACAAAGTACAGTCAAACAGAGCCATTTCAAAATGTTTCTTGTGCTGGCTGTGTCTATTCGCAAATTGCCACCATTACAGAGTGTTTCTTAGGTTCATAGATTCATAGGTAGGTACTAGGCTATTGGCCCTAGGACCTATATAATCCTAGCCAAAAAGGTACATTGGCTTTCGCCACCCAAGAAAAGTATTTTCCTGTGCCCCTGTCTTGCACTGTAATGAGCTATTTAGCAAAGTACCACCACTTTGGGGAAGTTTCAGTGTGCTGTGTACTGTTTATTTGCAAAGGGCAGTTACTTTGAAATGTTTCTTACTCTGAGCTTCTTATACCCAAGTTCATTTGCACAATGCAGTTATTTTGAAATGTTCCTTACACTGATTAAGAGGTGATTTCTTGCAGTACAGTAGTTTCAAGAGTATTGCAGTGCCCGAGAGACTTATTTTGCAAAGTTCACTCATTCGGAACCTTGTTGTGATATTGGTCAAAGTTATAAGTACTGGCATAAATTTGTGACATAAGTGTATGTCCGTGTATATTTGCAAAAGCCTTTACTGGTATGTGTTGATATGGCAGACAGATTTCGAAAGCCCTCACCACTTGTGTTTGATCAGAATATTGCAGATAATTGCAGAATATTTGATCAAGAGTGCAATACTTTTATACAAGCAGCTTATTCTGACAAGGATGTATGCATCAAGGTACTCATTTTGCTAAACTTAGCTGGGTCAGAGGCCATTGAAAGAGTGTTCATATGTGTATGCACCAGCAGTATATGAAGGAGAAGGTGAAGATCATCATATTATTGTACAGGCTGAATCAAGGGCAGACCCCGTGTGTTTGAAGTGTAAATTCAGGGAAATTGTAACCCCCAATATTACACTAGAGAGCCATTTCTTACAAGAGGTCAGAAGCCTGGGGAAAGTTTTGCAGCTTATATAACTGACCTGAGAAACAAAGCTAAAATGTGTCAGTTTGGTGATTTAAAAGATGAGTCGATAAAGGACAGGCTCATGTGTGGTATTAACAGTGCTGCAGTGAGAAAGATTTTACTTCTTGACAATGATTTAATATTAAGTAAAGCTATTGAGATTTGCCAAATCCATGAAGTTACAGAAAGGCACACAAGTATGCTTGAAAGCGATAAGAGTATGGTTTCAACAGGCTCCAGAGCAAATGTAGACAGTATGCAACACGTGGCAAGCAAAAGCAGACCTAAGCACATGGCAGCCACAGCCCCTTCTGGTCCCCCAGGGAAACCACATAGTTTTCCATCAAGTTCTAAGACTAGTTCAGTTAAAGGAGCATGCTCTGTACAGTACAAGGGTGAATCAGCAAAATGCTCAGTGCAGTAAAGGCATGAGTCAGCAAAACCCAAATCCAGTTTATTGTTAACTGTTGCAACTGTGGTGCGAAGCATGAGTCTAAAAGAGAGAAATGCTTAGCATTTGGTCAGCAATGCCACAAGTGTAAAAATGGAACCATTTTCAAAAGTTTTGCAAATCAAGTAAACCTCATACAGTTATAAAGAAGGGTCACTCAATAAAGCAAACTGACCAAGTGGAATTGCAACAGTCTGCTTTCTTTGTAGATGGTGTATCAGTAATTGGTGAGAAGGTTGATGCAGTAAATTTCTTGACAAAAATCAGGTGTTTTGTACTATCAGGATCAATGGTAAATCCACTGAGCTCAAAGTAATCACTGATCCAAAGTGTAATTTTATGTCAGCAGATACTTTTGTTAAAGTGAGAGCTAATAAACAACTCAATATGACTAGGTGTGTGAAACTTGTTGCTTATGGAGGTGAAAAAATTCAAACCAAAGGTTTGGTACTGCTTTCAAGTTACTTGGAAAATAATTGTTACAGCTTGTTATCCTATGTAGTTCAAAGACCTGTGCAGTCATTACTGGGTCTCAGAGACAGTTTGAGAATGAATCTGCTTTCTTTTACCAAAGAAGTTCATCATATAAGCACATGTCCTAGTTCCAATTTTACTGAAGCTATTTTGTCAGAGTATGCTGATGTTTTAGATGACAAGTTGAGCAAACATCCAGTTGTGTATTTTATGAAGTTAGACCCAGAGGTCAGTCCAGTGGTCAGGCCAGCAAGAAAAATTCCAATAGCTATGCAGAATAAAGTCAAGGATCAGTTGGATAAAATGGTGCAGCAATGTGTGATTTGTCCAGTCGCAGAACCAACTGAATGGGTGTTGTCCATGGTAACAGCCCAAAAAAATGGCTCAGATGAAATCAGAATATGTATTGATCCAAGAGATTTGAACAAAGCATTAAATACCGCATCATCCATTGCATACAGTCAAGGAGGTCACAGCTCTAATACCGAAAGTCACGATGGAAAGGCCGCAGACATACCTCACTAAATGAATCACAGGCATAAAGCAGATGCCCTATACTGACCGTCTAAAAAAACTCCAGCTATACTCTGTGGCATATTGTCTATTCAGAGACGATTTCTGCTTAACATACAAGGCCATGTCAAACCCTGAGCTGTTGGACATGCTCCACTTAAAGAAATTCCAATCCCTCAGAGCCACATGCTCCAGGGATCTAAACTTTGTCATCACAATGAACAAAACATGCTGGAGGGACAGGTTCCTTACCCAGAGACTCCTCATACTCTGGAATAAACTGCCCATACATGTTAAGCAGAGTGCCTCCTTGACCCTCTTCAAAAGGAACCTTGACGATTGGATGGGAGATAGGAAATTCACCTTGGGGATCACATCAGTCACCCTGCTAGACAGGGGTCCAGGAAAGTAAATACTGTGAGAAGAAATATCCAGGAAATTGTTATGGCTAGGCTTGTATAGGCCCTATGAGCGATAGCCTAGTACCAACCTATGAACCTACAGATGCAAAAAGTAATTTTGGCAAGTGATGCTTGATTGCAAATCCTCATTACTGACTACTTTCAGTACCCTGTTTGGCAGATATAGATTTCTCAGGATGTCATTTGGAATAATTTCAGTGTGCAATGGAGCAAATCTTTTCAGGTTATCCTTGTGCCATAATAGTAGATGATTTATTGGTTGGGAGCAATAGTGAAGCAGATCATGACAGAATCCTTAAGAGAGTTCTAGACAGAGCACATAAAGTGAACTTAAAGCTCAATCCTCTGAAGTGCAAATTCAGACTACCAGAAGTTACATATGTAGGTCATTTATTTACCAGCACTGACTTGCAACCAGATCCATCCAAGCAAGCAGTTATTCTAGAGATGTCAGCAAAAGATAATGTTCAAGCTCTAGAACGTTTTCTTGGTAAGGTCAACTATTTAGGCAAGTTTATAACAGACTTCAGTGAGTTGACAGCACCTTTGAGAGAGCTAATACACAAGAATGTTACATGGTCTTGGTTGGAACAGCACCAGAAATCATTTGAAGACCTTAAGCAGCAAATTGCCACCCCACCTACATTGATATACTATGATGTCAATAAAGCAGTCACCCTTTCCTGTGATGCTTCAAAATTTGGTCTTGGTGCAGTCATTCTTCAAGAAGGCAGACCAGTAGCCTATGCATCTAGAACTCTTACCAAAACCAAAATACAATATGCTCAAATCGAGAAAGAACTTTTGGCAATAGTGTTTACATATTCAAAGTTTCATGATTATATTTATGGTCAAGCTATTCAGATTGAAACTGATCATCAACCTTTAGTTACTATTTTAAAGAAGCCCATGCATTAATCTCCAGTGAGATTATAAAAATTTATGCTCAAATTGCAAAAGAAAAAGTACAAAATGATCTATACAAAAGGTAAACTTCTTTATCTGGCTGATATCTTATCTTGATCACACAGAAATACCTTGGAACAGCTTTATGCAGAGAATTTCGACTTTGATGTCATGGAAGTCTGTAATATGAGAGAGCATACAAAGACTGATCCAGTTTTGCAAAAGCTCAATCACTACATTAATGCTGGATGGTTGAACTGCAAACTTATCTTCCTTACAGAGATGAGATGTTGATAGAAGATGGCATTATTTTCAAAGGTCCTAAAATTGTTGTTCCTGCTTCCTTACAACATGAGTAAATCCAGATTTTGCATCGTGCTAACCCAGGCTCTGAATCTACCAAAAGAAGGGTGAGGAGACAAGTATTTTGGCCTTCTCTAGCAAAAGACATTGATAAAGCACTTTCTTCTTGTTCAGTATGCAATATTACTAAATTGCATTTGCAAAGAGAACCACTTCAGCTAAGTCAAGTTCCTGAACTACCTTGGTCAACAGTAGCCACTGATATATTCAAATGGGTTGGTAGAATCTTATTTGAGCTGGTTTAAGATTGATTTACTACCTAACCTAATATCCACTGCTGTTATTACTAACTTGAAACATCATTTCTCAGTCCATATTTCTGACCATGGTACTCAATTTACTAGTCAGTTGTTTCAGAAATTTTCAAAAAGAATGGGACTTTGTACATGTAACTAGTAGTCCAGAATATCAACAGTCAAATGGACTAGCTGAACATGCAGTGCAGAGTGCAAAGCAATTACTTGAGAGGTCAAAGCATGACAATACCTACGTCTTTTTGAATTTACTTAATCTCAGAAACATATCCCATTACGATTTACTTGGCTTGCCTTCTCAGAGACTTCTGTCTTGGCAAACCAGAACAATGTTGCCTATCAGTTCCAGTTTGTCGAGGCCTAAAGCTAAGAACAACAGGACAATTAGAGCTCAACTATTCAGAAAGCATTCTTTTCAGAAGTCCAGTTATGATAAATTGAGCAGATTTCTTTGTCCCTTGAAAAAAGGAGAGACGGTGAGGATACAAACGCCAAAAGGTTTCGACCAGATTGGTCAGATAACAGGTATATGTACCAAGCCAAGACCCTACTTCATAGAATCTGAAAGTGTGGAGTACAGAAGAAATTGCAGGCATATTCTTCCTGTATCAGAATTGATATTGCAGCATTGTTCCTGTGATACAGACTGTAGATCTCAGAGCAGTCCTGACAGTGTTCCTGTTGCAGAACATGTCTGAACCTTTACTTTCAGTCCTGATGATGTTCCTGATGTCTCAAAAGTTGAACATTCAGCATAGACAGTCCTGATTGCTGATTACAATTTCTATGTCACATGATTTGGTTGTATATCCAGACCTAGTGTGAAATACACAGCAACCTGGACATAATTGTGCATATGTTTAGTTCTGTATAATTGCATGACAAAGAATTATTTATATTGATTGCCTGTCGATTAATGTCATCAACATTGCATGACTTATTTCTCAGACAGCGAGGATGTAGAATGGAATACATGTGTTGTATCTTTAACAAGCATTCCAAAGACTGAATGTACATATAAATAGTCAGCACGTGCTAGGTTCAGTGTCATTTTATGAGTGCAGTCAGAGAGTGAGCATGTATGAGAGTAATAGCTAGTCTGTTTATAAGTTTATCTAAGTTAAAGTTATTAAGCCTCAGTCCTGATGTGTTTGTACATAATAAAGCTGCTTGAACAGAACCCATGAAGTTTCGTCTATTGTACCCTGACTAGATGTGTGACACTTTATTTGAATAATTTGTGAGTGTTATTTTGAGTAATAAGATAAAGAAATTCATTCAAATTTCTCAAAAGCTTTAACTCAGGCATTGAGCTTTCAATAAAATTAGACAGTCTGAAAATTTATCAGATCATCAAAGACAAAATGAAATGATTTAATGCCAAAGCTGGAGAATAGAGGATTATATTTTGCAGTATTAACTGAAACATTTGCATGATTTTTTAGCATTGGTATCTAATGTCTACAATGCAGTGTAAGATATTATCCTTCTGTTATGTGAAATGTATTCAGATATCTGCATAACTGTTAAAGTAATGTGCATCTTACCTTGGTTCTATTTTTATTTTACTGTGTCCTAGGCCGAACCTGAAAATTATCCACATGGGTTTGCACTCTATCCATTTAACAAATTTAAGTGGGTAAATACATAAATACATGCATATGTAAATATATAAACTCATGGAAAAATCAATATAATGCTATAAATATTTACGGATAGGATAAATTATGTTGTTACAGAAGAGGAAGGACTGGTGGAAAAGTAATAATACACATATGAGGTACCTGGCATGACCAAGAGTTTCAACTTATCAAATAATCAATAAAAGACATTAAATAATTGTAGTAATAGTTGTAGAATTAGCAGTAGGAGATGATAACTTGCTGAAGATCTTTGCTTGTAAAAGTTGTCAGGTATTACATTAGACTTTATAGAAATGTGGTTCTGTTAAGCTGGTCTAATCATGAAGGCGGAATGTAATGTTTCAGAGTAGTAAACTAAAGTGTGTTAATTGTTCAGGGGAAATAAACGTGCATACTAAAGTTTTCAGTGTGTAGCATGAGTTAGCACAACTTATAAAGGGTGCCAAATATAATATCATTACCACTGGCATTATGTTGGCATGCTAGACAGTCTTCTGTGTAAGTGAGAGCTAGGTTCACCCTTCCTGTGGATGCTTCAAAATTTGGTCTTAGTGCAGTCATTCTTCAAGAAGGCAGACCAGTAGCCTATGCATCTAGAACTCTTACCAAAACCAAAATACAATATGCTCAAATCGAGAAAGAACTTTTGGCAATAGTGTTTACATATTCAAAGTTTCATGATTATATTTATGGTCAAGCTATTCAGATTGAAACTGATCATCAACCTTTAGTTACTATTTTAAAGAAGCCATGCATTAATCTCCAGTGAGATTATAAAATTTATGCTCAAATTGCAAAAGAAAAAGTACAAAATGATCTATACAAAAGGTAAACTTCTTTATCTGGCTGATATCTTATCTTGATCACACAGAAATACCTTGGAACAGCTTTATGCAGAGAATTTCGACTTTGATGTCATGGAAGTCTGTAATATGAGAGAGCATACAAAGACTGATCCAGTTTTGCAAAAGCTCAATCACTACATTAATGCTGGATGGTTGAACTGCAAACTTATCTTCCTTACAGAGATGAGATGTTGATAGAAGATGGCATTATTTTCAAAGGTCCTAAAATTGTTGTTCCTGCTTCCTTACAACATGAGTAAATCCAGATTTTGCATCGTGCTAACCCAGGCTCCTGAATCTACCAAAAGAAGGGTGAGAGACAAGTATTTTGGCCTTCTCTAGCAAAGACATTGATAAAGCACTTTCTTCTTGTTCAGTATGCAATATTACTAAATTGCATTTGCAAAGAGAACCACTTCAGCTAAGTCAAGTTCCTGAACTACCTTGGTCAACAGTAGCCACTGATATATTCAAATGGGTTGGTAGAATCTTATTTGAGCTGGTTTAAGATTGATTTACTACCTAACCTAATATCCACTGCTGTTATTACTAACTTGAAACATCATTTCTCAGTCCATATTTCTGACCATGGTACTCAATTTACTAGTCAGTTGTTTCAGAAATTTTCAAAAAGAATGGGACTTTGTACATGTAACTAGTAGTCCAGAATATCAACAGTCAAATGGACTAGCTGAACATGCAGTGCAGAGTGCAAAGCAATTACTTGAGAGGTCAAAGCATGACAATACCTACGTCTTTTTGAATTTACTTAATCTCAGAAACATATCCCATTACGATTTACTTGGCTTGCCTTCTCAGAGACTTCTGTCTTGGCAAACCAGAACAATGTTGCCTATCAGTTCCAGTTTGTCGAGGCCTAAAGCTAAGAACAACAGGACAATTAGAGCTCAACTATTCAGAAAGCATTCTTTTCAGAAGTCCAGTTATGATAAATTGAGCAGATTTCTTTGTCCCTTGAAAAAAGGAGAGACGGTGAGGATACAAACGCCAAAAGGTTTCGACCAGATTGGTCAGATAACAGGTATATGTACCAAGCCAAGACCCTACTTCATAGAATCTGAAAGTGTGGAGTACAGAAGAAATTGCAGGCATATTCTTCCTGTATCAGAATTGATATTGCAGCATTGTTTCTGTGATACAGACTGTAGATCTCAGAGCAGTCCTGACAGTGTTCCTGTTGCAGAACATGTCTGAACCTTTTACTTTCAGTCCTGATGATGTTCCTGATGTCTCAAAAGTTGAACATTCAGCATAGACAGTCCTGATTGCTGATTACAATTTCTATGTCACATGATTTGGTTGTATATCCAGACCTAGTGTGAAATACACAGCAACCTGGACATAATTGTGCATATGTTTAGTTCTGTATAATTGCATGACAAAGAATTATTTATATTGATTGCCTGTCGATTAATGTCATCAACATTGCTGACTTATTTCTCAGACAGCGAGGATGTAGAATGGAATACATGTGTTGTATCTTTAACAAGCATTCCAAAGACTGAATGTACATATAAATAGTCAGCACGTGCTAGGTTCAGTGTCATTTTATGAGTGCAGTCAGAGAGTGAGCATGTATGAGAGTAATAGCTAGTCTGTTTATAAGTTTATCTAAGTTAAAGTTATTAAGCCTCAGTCCTGATGTGTTTGTACATAATAAAGCTGCTTGAACAGAACCCATGAAGTTTCAGTCTATTGTACCCTGACTAGATGTGTGACACTTTATTTGAATAATTTGTGAGTGTTATTTTGAGTAATAAGATAAAGAAATTCATTCAAATTTCTCAAAAGCTTTAACTCAGGCATTGAGCTTTCAATAAAATTAGACAGTCTGAAAATTTATCAGATCATCAAAGACAAAATGAAATGATTTAATGCAAAGCTGGAGAATAGAGGATTATATTTTGCAGTATTAACTGAAACATTTGCATGATTTTTTAGCATTGGTATCTAATGTCTACAATGCAGTGTAAGATATTATCCTTCTGTTATGTGAAATGTATTCAGATATCTGCATAACTGTTAAAGTAATGTGCATCTTACCTTGGTTCTATTTTTATTTTACTGTGTCCTAGGCCGAACCTGAAAATTATCCACATGGGTTTGCACTCTATCCATTTAACAAATTTAAGTGGGTAAATACATAAATACATGCATATGTAAATATATAAACTCATGGAAAAATCAATATAATGCTATAAATATTTACGGATAGGATAAATTATGTTGTTACAGAAGAGGAAGGACTGGTGGAAAAGTAATAATACACATATGAGGTACCTGGCATGACCAAGAGTTTCAACTTATCAAATAATCAATAAAAGACATTAAATAATTGTAGTAATAGTTGTAGAATTAGCAGTAGGAGATGATAACTTGCTGAAGATCTTTGCTTGTAAAAGTTGTCAGGTATTACATTAGACTTTATAGAAATGTGGTTCTGTTAAGCTGGTCTAATCATGAAGGCGGAATGTAATGTTTCAGAGTAGTAAACTAAAGTGTGTTAATTGTTCAGGGGAAATAAACGTGCATACTAAAGTTTTCAGTGTGTAGCATGAGTTAGCACAACTTATAAAGGGTGCCAAATATAATATCATTACCACTGGCATTATGTTGGCATGCTAGACAGTCTTCTGTGTAAGTGAGAGCTAGGTTCACTTTCGGTAAAAAGTGGCTATGACTCTTTCATAGCTGAAGCTGGCCTGATTACATACACAATTTTCAAGCCATTTTCAGTCAGAAGTGGTTGATTATGATTTACCAAGGTATAGTTTGAGACACAAATATGTAAAAGTAAGCAGGCAGAAGTAAAAGAAATTGAGCATGGTTTTGAAAATAGCAAATTGCTGCAGAATCTTCTCATGGGAAGTCAACACAAGTGAGCCAGTATATGAAATACAGCTGAATTTTTATTATAATCTAGTAATCATTAGTAAGAAAAAAATATATAACAAAGTGAAAGCAAGTACAGAGTGTGAGTAAAGAGAAAAAAATCTGTAACACCATGAGGAATGCATGGCAGGCATACAACAAGCTAGATTTAATTAGGAGAAGTTACCTAGGGCATCAGTTAACATAAAATGCTTATTTCTGGCAAATAAATCAGGAAGTGTAAAACAAAATACATCTGGTACTACTAACCATGGAGGAAGAATGTGTGTTGATGGTGATAAAGTGGGTAATATGCTTAGTGAACATTACAACAAACACCTTTAATGCAGAATGACCTAACAGAAGGCTTGCGTGTTCAGGCAGAGACGTTTAACGCAAATACAAATACTGGAGAAGAATTATGTAACAATAACATAATAAATCTGAGAAAGCAAGATGTCTGCTGGAATAGATCAGATTTGTTTTCATAATGAAAGAATGTGAGAAGAAATTATTGCACCATTAATTCTAATCACAGTTAAGTAAAGAAATGAGAATGAATAAATTGTTTAAAACTGATGCTGTACATTAAGTAGTTATAAATGTTGTTCATACAATTATAGACCTATAAACGTGAAATCAATAACAGGGTGCCCACATTTTGTTAATATCCTCTGATGCAGTCCAAGGGGTAATAAGCATGCTGCAAGGGGTAATAAGCATGCTGCAAGGGATAATAAGCATGCTGCAAGGGGTAATAAGCATGCTGCAAGGGGTAATAAGCATACTGCAAGGGGTAATAAGCATGCTGCAAGGGGTAATAAGCATGCTGCAAGGGGTAATAAGCATGCTGCAAGGGATAATAAGCATGCTGCAAGGGGTAATAAGCGTACTGTTACCATTTTCTTTTGCTTGGTAAATACCAGTTTTGAAAGGATTGTACAAACAAAGTCATCTTGTCCACAGTTTATTAGAATTACTGTATTTCAAAAATATACACAGCCATGCATTTGGAATCTAAAAAAGATAAGGGTTGCCCCATTGCACTGACTTAGTGAAACTAATGAGGAACTGCTGTTTTAAAACAGGAACTCTTCATTCATACACAGAAAGGTAAAACTTTATTTTGAGCAGTTATGTTGCTTACAATACTGCAAATGTTTGCCTTTGTTAGAATTTACAATAGTATTAGATCTCCAAATTACTTTATTCTGCTACCCACCCAGGCACTTTTAAATCATTCTAGTTAT
>NC_056726.1:305788456-305868456 GCF_019279795.1 Protopterus annectens
TTAAAATTTTGAAATGGTAGTAGAAAAAGAATTAAGGCAGGTTAATTTTGCTTCTCCCTACAAGTTTAAATATAACCTCATGGCTGGGGAGTGGATGGTTTTAAAGGAACTTAAAAAGAACCAAAATGTGTGAGTCATGAAACCGGATAAGGTGGGGGGGGGGGGGGTCTGTGTTGATGGACAATGTTATATATGAAGGCAAGATGTTAGACATTCTGGGTGATTCTAGCACTTATAGGAGAGTGTCCAGAAATGAGATTTTTGTTGCATACAAAAAATTGACTTGGTCATTGATGATTTACTGTTGGATGGACTGATTTATCTGGACACTCATAAGTATTTACATGCAGCTCAACCTAGAATTGCTACTATTTTTGGCATACCTAAAGTGCATAAGGATCCTATGGCTCCTCCCTTAAGACCTATTGTTTTGGCTGATGGGTCAAAGATGGAACCCATAACAAAATTTTTGGATATAAAATTAAAGTCCATTTGGGGTACAGAAAAGACTATATTAAAAGACTCCTGGGACTTTCTAAAGGGAATTAAAATGGACCAGTGCTTTGACATTATCTTTGTCACGGTCGATATAAAAGACCTGTTTACTGTTATACCCCAGGATTTAGGGTTAGCCTGGTTGGAAGAAGCTTTATTAGACAAAGCCTGTCCATCCACCGACCAGTTGTCAGTTATTTTACAACTGATGGAGATGGTATTAAAAAATAGTTTCATCTTCTTTGGGGGAGAATTTTTTCATCAAATTAAGGGTGTAGCTATGGGGGCAAACTGTGCCCCCACATAAGCTAACATGTTTTTAGCTTGGTGGGAGAATAAATATGTTTTAAATTCTACATACAGTAACTGTTGGTCCCACTATCAGAGATTTTTAGATGATATAGCTATTGTTTGGAGTTATACAGTGGAAAAGTTACATGAATTTCTGATTTATTTGGATAGCACTACTCCTTTTTTGGAATTCACCAGTTCAATAAATACAGATAGGCTTGATTTTCTGGAAGTGAGTCTATTTAAAACTGTGGAGGGTATTAAGTCTAAAATATTTCGTAAAGATACGTTTTCAAATTCTTACCTTCATTTTTCGAGTGACCACCCTTATATACAGAAAAAAAACATTGATAAGGGTCAGTTAATTCGTGCATCCAGGATGACTTCCCAGGATGCAAATTTATTTGTTGGAATGTGATTTTGTTGAAAGTTTATTTATTCAAAGGGGGTACCCGAGGAATTTACTGGTTGACATTTGTACCTATGTAAGTTATTTATGCCATATTAAGTATTACCCATTGTTGGGTAAAGGACTGGATACAAAACAACATTGTTCAAGGAAAGTGATCCCCTTGATTTACTCTAAAGCCCTTACTCTAGATTTTAATTTGGACTCCAAAATGGTAGTGGACATAATAACTAAGGAATGGAATAGGTTTACTTCACTGACAAATCTTAAAGGTATTGACAAGGGACCCCTGAAGATTAGTTATAAGAGAGGTAAAAATTTGAAGGACCTGTTTCAGTGTGGTAGTAAACTGAAGCCTGTTCACACCACTAAGAGAAAAGGTACTTTTAAATGTGGAGCATGCACACAGTGCAACTTCATTTCCAACACAGATCAGGTATTTTTAAAATGTAGGAATAAATGGGTGTATGGTAAATGTTTTAGTAATTGTAACTCCAGTGGGTTAGTATATTTAGTTGTGTGTAAGACCTGTGATGCCTTTTATGTGGGCAAGACTGAACGAAAGTTGAAAAGACGTATATACGAGCATATGTACGATGTCAAGAAATGCAATGCTAAAAATGCTCTGTATAAACATTCTTTGGACTGCCCAAGGGCAAGCTTTGAATTTTTTGTTCTAGAGGTTGCTATACAGGATGTGAGGGGGGGGTGCATGGGAGACTATCCTTGAGTATAGGGAATTATTGTGGCAGATTACCCTAGATGCAAGCAGGACCACCCGGTTAAATGAGAACATCTCAACAGCACCTCTATTGAAACTCAGGTCTGCCAAGCTATAATGTACTATGTAAATATATATATATATATATATATATATATATATATATATATATATATATATATATATATATATATATATATATATATATATATATATATATATATATATATATATTTTTTTTTTTTACAAAAGTATAAATATGTATTTTTATCAGTTTTTACAAGTTTTTTATCAACACATTATCAAGACATTTTAATGTATTTCATTATATTACAAGTGATTGTATGAATAGCTTTTAGTTTTTTATTATTGCTTAAAGGTCTTTTATGGTGTGTAATTAGAATGGTTTGACACTAGGTGGCAGACTTTCGACATACTTTTGAATGTATTTTTGAATGTCTTTAAATTTTATTCTGTTATTTTATTGGCTATTTTATGATTAGGGGGATTATTTAATGGGCCTCACCTATGTAATCTATTATTCTGATGAAGTTATTGTGAACAAAAATTTATTTGGAGTGTTATCAGTGTTTTTGGTGTTTTGCTGTTCTTTATTTTGTGACATTAAACCTTGGAAAAAATTGTGGACCTGAGTGCTTCCTTCCAGCCTTTTTACTTTTGTTCTTGGCGGTCACTGTGGTTGGAATCCCCATTTTTTTTTACTACTTTGGTTGATAGTTTTTATATAAATATATATATGATATGCATCTACTTTAAAAGACCAAAATACCATATACCCAACTTCCATAACTCTGAGATGACTTCACCGATAGCTGCATTTTACTGACCTCCGGGAACCCCAACTGAAAACTCCAGGTAACTAATATATATATATATATATATATATATATATATATATATATATATATATATATATATATATATATATATATATATATATATATATATATATATATATATATATATACATACATATATATATATATATATATATATATATATATATATATATTACATATACATATATGTATCTGTATATAATATATATATATATATATATATATATATATATATATATATGACACACACACATACGTGTATCATCTACATCATCTATATCTACCTATCTACATAAATATGTGTGTGTTTATATTACTTCCAAACCCATTTAAGTGTGTTGATGTCACAACTAATATTAAAGAAAAGTATCTTGAACTCACATGACTAGATTATCCCTCAGATTCTCAAAAGCTTGCACAGAGTGTTAGAGTAGTGTATGACGTCACACAAGCAAGATGTCTACCTTGTGATCCAGGAACAGCCTGTAGGGGCGTGCATGAGAGCTGCTAAAGCTAGTCTTGCACGGACAGAGTTGTTAGATATTATGAATATAAAGCTGAAATTAATTCTGTTGTAAATATGCTGAAAGAAAACGTTTGCTTGAATATATGTATAGAGTTTACAATGTGCATTCATACTATATGTATAACAGATAGGCTTCTCTTCACAGCATCAGAAAATGCCTAAGAAAGCAATACTGGAAAACAAGCATTACATGATTTTCTCATGTTTGTAGAACAAATATCAATTAACAGATATCCTTTTTTATAAATTCAGCAATACGTGATGTTTTTCCAGTAGGAACAGCTTATACAGATGTTTCCTTTCAGAATGGCATCCTCACATCAGCAAAAGTGCTTAAATCACAAAAGGACAATGGAAAAGTCTAAAAACAGACTTTATGTGACTTCCCACATAAGGCCAGAAAAACATAGCAAGAGGAAATGTGTGCGTGACTAGCTCTGTATATAGCTATTGTAGTAATTCAGTTATGTGAGAGAGGGACAGAGAGAGGTATTTTGTAGAAGTCATCATTCATATCTGTAATGAAGGAAAACTTTGTAAATATATGCTACAAATCTGACAGACTACGTGTGGTTTGTTATAAAATAAGTTATCTGTAACTGTGCTTATAGCTGAAAAATATATTTCTTTATCAGTGTGCAATTTGAAAGGCTTGGTGCTTTAAACAGACTACAGATGGAGTCATGCAGAGCTATGTATCTCTGATTCAGCAGTAAACAGCACAGCAACAATGTGTGTCTTAAGAAGACTTCAAATCCCACAGTAAGCAAGCAGTAAGCAGAGCAGCTCAATAAAATTTTTCAATGGTGACCCAGTAAGATCAATAAAATTTTTCAATGGTGACCCTTTGACAACGTTCCTAGCATGCATCCAAAAACAGGGGGAGTGAATGGGTAATGTCACTCCTGTAAAAGCACAGTAACGTTTATGTAAAGTACTTCAGATTTCTACAGTTTTCAACAGTTTGTAGCAATACAGTTTAATAGATGTCTAAATCCGGTGAGACTGCATTGCAGGAAGGTGGAGCAGTTCCATAAATTCTCCAGAAAAGGTACAAGACGAAGTTGTAAGACTGAATCTGCCAGTTTTGCTGTACCAACTTCACAAGTGACTACAGAAACTTTTCAACCATCTACAGTAAAGCAGCTTGGCCATCTGCCTGTCTGTTGACTGGTAAGAAAATTATTCTGTGTTACATACAGTATGAATGCCATAGAGGTAATAATAATAACAGAATAAATGTATATACAGCATATTAGCAAATGTAAAACCTTATTAGGGCAAGTTAATAGTAAGGCATTATGCAAATGGATTGCAATTTGATAGTAAGGCATTATGCAAATGGATTATAATATCTGACTGGTATCTGAAATAAAATCATGTGTGGTATAAAAATGTTTATTGTGTGTACAATGTCATAAAAATACAGTACATGACATTATCCAAAGGTTAGACTGTACAGACAAAAATTGTAAAGTAAAGAACCAAGAAAAGTTAATATGTTGACATTATATTCAAATGTCAGACAGTTATATTCTGTCACCAGATGTAAAAGGTTTATTTCAGAGTTGCAACAACAGTCAAATCAGTTACTGATAGAAACTCTAGTACATTTTGTTACAAAGAAATGTAATAAACTTCTAAAAGACAGACGCAATGAGTTCAGGAAGCTTAGACAAGTTATACACACATCTTTTCAAAAGTGCATAGGAGTTTCAAATTCAGCAGAACAGCTTACTAAAGAATGTCAGAAAGACCATGCAACATCCCAGGAAATTCAACAGCAGTTGCAGGATAAAGGAAATAAATTAACTCAACTGACAAAGACTGGGAATTTCCTGCATACACAGTTAATATGTGCAAAAGAAATATATTTTATAATATGTTTATGTTTTGAAAATGGTTAAGCATGCATGCTAGGATGGTAGGGACATGACATGCTTGTATAAAGATATACATATACAAGACAGACATGCATGTGTGTTCTTTTCATCTAGAGTACATGTGTTTACAATGCACAAAAGCAAAAGGCAGACAGCAGCAAATATAAATAAACATATGTTATAATTGTATAGTAACACCAAACAGTTAAATTTCTGAATTTTAAAAATAAATAAAATCACAGATGGTATTAGTCAAACAGTTTTTGTAAAATTAATGGCAGGACAGTTAAATAGTTAAATAAAAAAGTAAAAAATACTGAAATCCATGTAAGGTAATTGTAAAATAATGTCTATTTATGTAGTATAAATGCATAGTTATATAAATCACAATCACATTAAAGGAAAAATGCCAAAATAATTAATTATAGTTTATAGAGTATAAAATGTGAGCTCAGACCTTCCTAGACTGAATGAATAGTTGCAGGAAATGCTGGAAAGATCAGATAAACAACAAGACTGATTGCCAGACAAGTAGCTTGAGTTTTTCTAAAGCATCATTGTTATTAAAATATAATTGTTAAAATATTTACAGGCAACACTATTTGGTAATTGTAATAAAATGTCACAATTGTGCATAGATGTCACTTATAATCTGTTTGCAAGTAAATGTTAAAAGGACAGAAAAAACCTCAGTTGCATCAAGTACAGCCAGCAAATGGGCTACAGTATACATACAGTTCAAAACAATTGTGTAGGAAGGTGTAAATACCTACTAGAGGTAATATACAGTGAAAGCTTTATTTAGTAACCTAATAAAATAAATGTATAACCAAAGTGTTGGGCTGACATACATTCTATTCTCACAGCATAGGGCAGGTAAACTGTGCTGAAGTACTACAGGGGGAGGGGCACTTTCTCAGTTTTACACTGACTGTATAAGCAGTACTGCACAAGGGTCTGAAATAAAGCTACAGAAAAAATAAACAACAAGGGTCTGAAATAAAGCTACAGAAAAAATAAACAAGGGTCTGAAATAAAGCTACAGAAAAAATAAACAACAAGGGTCTAAAATAAAGCTACAGGAAAAAATATCTCATTCCTTCTTGACAATACTCTTTTATAGGGGGAAAAACAGATATTAGTGTATTAGAAATACTGGTAAACTGGATTAAACCTGACAGGATAAGATATTTTAATAGCTATCATAATTACTGTATTATTTAGAATTAAATTGTATTTACAACATGTTAAATTGTAAAGCTATACAAGAGATGGGTTAAAAAACAAGAGATGATTTAAAATTGCTTTATTAAAGCTATACAAGGGAGAATAAATATATGCAAAATGCATAAATGTTTCTAATAGCAAGAATGGTCACTATTTTTATTATGTTTTTGGCAAAACAATGTTGGTATATAAAAGCATGAATATTTTTAATTGCTGAGTATGTAGTTTAAAATAATAGGACATATCAGTATCAGTTCCACTAAATATTTCTAAAGAGACAAACATTTTCCAAGATGTTGCTTAATATTAATGTTATTAAATCTGTAAGATTAGACTAAATGTACTTTACAGTCTTTGTATGCACAAATGTAGAAAAATTCAGTACAAATGATAGTCTTTGTATGTACAAATGCAGAAGAATTCAGTACAAATGAAATTAATGTCTAGTAATAAATATGTGTAAAAACCATGTTTAAAAAAATAAAAATAAAAATGGGTCCAGGATACCTACTAGATTAAACTGCATAAACAGCAAACAGTCTGTGTAAATACATACTGTACAGGATACATCGTAATAAGTACAAAAGTAATTTGTCAAGTTGTAATATCACTGGTTTTACCCCAGTAAAATAATTGCTTTCAAATATTTATTATCTAAGCCCAGTTCAGTACTTTATGTTCACTTCACTGTCAATCAAGATATTAATGGGCAGTTCAGAGACATGACCACAAGCTTATGGTTAAAATGACATTAAAACTGTATATTTTCAGCAGTGTGTAAATGCTTGCAGTAGCACATAGTTATTGTCTCTTATAGTTAATTCAACAGTTGCAAAGAGTTAATGAAACAATTCTAAGTCATAAATTAAATTCTGTGATTGCAAAATAATAAATTAATCAAGTAAAATTAAAACAGACACAGCTCATAACTGATAAAATATTTTCACAGAATGGTCTGAAAAAGAAAAAGTTGTTAAATACATTCAGGTTTGGTAGTAATACATGTTTTCATTGTATTAACTATGTAAAATTGCATTTTGACTTGTATCAAAAAAGACTAAAGGTTTTGTTTCTTAATGTGTTTTTATATAGAATGTTTTGAGTATGTTTAAAACAGAGGGAATTGTTAGATATTATGAATATAAAGCTGAAATTAATTCTGTTGTAAATATGCTGAAAGAAAAAGTTTGCTTGAATATATGTATAGAGTTTACAATGTGCATTCATACTATATGTATAACAGATAGGCTTCTCTTCACAGCATCAGAAAATGCCTAAGAAAGCAATACTGGAAAACAAGCATTACATGATTTTCTCATGTTTGTAGAACAAATATCAATTAACAGATATCCTTTTTTATAAATTCAGCAATACGTGATGTTTTTCCAGTAGGAACAGCTTATAGAGATAAGAATGGCATCCTCACATCAGCAAAAGTGCTTAAATCACAAAAGGACAATAGAAAAGTCTAAAAACAGACATTATGTGACTTCCCACATAAGGCCAGAAAAACATAGCAAGAGGAAATGTGTGCGTGACTAGCTCTGTATATAGCTATTGTAGTAATTCAGTTATGTGAGAGAAGGACAGAGAGAGGTATTTTGTAGAAGTCATCATTCATATCTGTAATGAAGGAAAACTTTGTAAATATATGCTACAAATCTGACAGACTACGTGTGGTTTGTTATAAAATAAGTTATCTGTAACTGTGCTTATAGCTGAAAAATATATTTCTTTATCAGTGTGCAATTTGAAAGGCGTGGTGCTTTAAACAGACTACAGATGGAGTCATGCAGAGTTATGTGTTTCTGATTCAGCAGTAAACAGCACAGCAACAATGTGTGTCTTAAGAAGACTTCAAATCCCACAGTAAGCAAGCAGTAAGCAGAGCAGCTCAATAAAATTTTTCAAGAGTCATGTATGCAAATTACCTTATTTGCTGGTGAAATCCATGCAAATGAGGTAAATTTGAGATCCAGCAAGCACTAACCTGTCCGTGGAAGATTAGTGTTACCCACAGAAATGTACTCCGTTGTTAACGGAGTACATTTCTGCAAATAGCTAAATGGAGCTATGACAGCTCCAAATAAAGGATACATACAGTTGAGGAAGTATGCCAATGGCCAAATATAAGGCCATTGGCAGTGCAAAATGTTTAAAAATATAAAAATTTAACTTTTTTTACACGATCTCCAATGTTTAAGCATAGCGCAGCGCCACAGAAAGTTGTGGCGCTTAAAAAAAAACAAGAAAATCATTTAACAAAAGCCAAAAATAGGCATTTTCACTAAAAAGTTTATTCTGCCAAGCAGGTGAATGGCAGGCTGAAGACAACATGGTTACTGACTAGTGGTTGCTAATGGAGGGAAGCTCAGTGTGAGAGATGTAACCATGCATTACTAGGCAATCCTATGCAAATGAAGATAAGGATAGTGAACCCCAATTTTCCCCAGCATTTGAGGCATGTCCCAAGAGTGTAAGATTTGGAGTAGGTGAGTATAAGACTAGAATATAGATGACATCATGAGGGGGTGTGTCAGACAGGCTGTAAGCTAATTGGAGCACAGTGGCTCCTGTTTGCCCTGAGTTGCTCATTATTGCAAAGAGACGTGTCTACAGTTGTCCTATTTGAAAACCTCAAACCCAAGGTGCACACTTTTATAAGATAGAAAACTCCTTGCAAACATGCACACAGGGTGTGCATACGTGTGCGTGCATTGACACACGTTTGCACTCATTTGCATGGCGCTTCCCCCCTTGTGGAAACAGAAAGGCAAAAGGAAGGAATAGAAGTAGTAGGAAGTTAACCAAGGAGAACTAGCAGAGATGCCAGGTGAAATATATCAGCATTAGCCAACTACACATGCAGCAGACTAGCCCAGCCCAGCAGTTTAAACTCTGCAAACACCATTCCCCCCTGTTTTTCTCAAGAACTCTGCAACACTATACAAAGAGGGAAAGCTTAAAAAGCTTAAGTCAGACAAAATGTTAGGGGCTGCTCTTGCTATCATAAACCAACATGTGCAAGGTGCTGAGGGTGGTGATGTTGTGAATGCTGCTGAGCAACCCACAGTGAGGAGACGGAGAAGAGTGTACAGACCCAGGGTAACGTACCAGGGGCTACATGAGCTGGAGATAGTGGAGCGCTATAGGGTAGACAGGGACCTCCTACAGCAAATTGTTGAGCTGTGCCGGCCACGCTTCACACACAGAACCAACAGAGGGGAATCCATCCCAGTGGATACCAAGGTATGTGTTGGCCTAAGAATACTAGCTACAGGTACCTTCCAAAGAGCAACTGGTGATATGATGGGGATTTCACAGGCATCAGCATCCAGGGTACTCCACCAGTTCCTGGATGCCATGTCAGCATGTCAGTGTCCACATATATTTCCTCACTTCCCGTGAGGCATTGGCCAGCAATATGCATCCTTTCCACCAAATAGCAGAATACCCTGAGGTAGTGGGTGCAATAAACTACACGCACATATGCATCAAAGCACCATCTGGTGAGCGGGGTAGGGTCTAAATCAACCGCAAGGGCTTCCGCTCCATCAACTGCCAGTTTGTGTGCGATTCCCAGGGCATAATAATGAATGTGTTTGCTGGATGCCCTGGAAGCTATTGCGATTCCCACATTTGGCATCTGACCCAGCGGTACCAGTCATTTGCCAATGGGGACATTCCCTATGGTCACCTAGTAGGGAATGCTGGATATGCACTGAAGCCATGGCTGATGACACCCATCAGAAATACACACACACCTGAACAAGAACTCCATAATGAGGCACACGCACGAACAAGAATCATAATAGAGTATGTGTTTGGGATGCTCAAGTCACGGTTCTGGTGCCTGGACACATCTGGTGGATCTTTGCAGTACTCACCAACTACATGTACCCAAATTGTTATGGTATGTGCCATGCTACACAATATGATCCTGTGGAAACAGCTGCAGCAGGAACAGCATGGGTTAGGGCCAAACAACCCTCCACCATTGCCAAAGCCTGTACAGGAACAGCGTGACTCAGAGGAGGAACAACCTGAGCCTGCCCCAGTAGGCAGAAGGAGGCATGCCCAGTATGCCCTGGCCTTGGCAAAGAGGAAACGCATAGCACATTCACTGACTCAGTAGGAACCCTGGAAATGACACCTCTCTCTGACTCGCACATACAGTAAAAGGGATGCTTAACTTGACACTACTTGTTTTCAAACATGTATAGGGAGTGTACTTTGTGCATCTGACATAAGCAGCCCTGCAGCACTACCCTCAATACTGGCACAGACAAATCTTAAGTCACTCACACATACCAGTTGGGGGGGTCACATACTTAACAGCCACAGCCAGCAGGACAGTTGTAGACAAACACAAACAAATGCTGTATCATGCCCTCTGAAGAGGCATATGGGTAACCTCCCCCCAGGCCTATGCAAACAGATAACAGCAGGCCAGGCAGTGTGATGTGGGTTGGGTAAGCTATGAAGTCACAAACTAATATGCATGTAATTGCAAGCTAAGGTCTGTAGTACAGCGGTATGCATCAAACCAGTACGATAGGCAACAGTACAGAATGAAATGGAGTACCTGACATAGCAGTGCAGACCTAGCAAATGTGTATAAGTGTCAGGTGTACCCCTCATCCTATGTACACCCACAGTAACAATCAGGTGTGCCCCCCCCCTGGGTAGAAATGTACAAATAATAGCTGCCCCCCCGTATGTAGAAATGTTGAGAAGTCTATGCAAATTGACTCATGAAAGCCCTGCAGGCACAGTGTGCTTCCTGTCGATGTACAACACAAAGGTGAGCCCTGAAGTAAAAACCAACTTGATTTTTCACACACATATAGTATATATGCCCATAGTGGGCATGCTCACACACAAACAAATGAAGCAAATGTCAGTCAACAACATACTGAAAGGTCATACTGGGCATGCTCACACACTTAAAAAAACAAACCAAATGTCAGTCAACAACATACTGAAAGGTCATACTGGGCATGTGCACACACTTAAACAAATTAAACAAATTTCAGTCAACAACATACTGAATGGTCATACTGGGCATGTTCACACACTTAGGCCATGTCTGAGTACAGCAGTGGGCCACACATATCTGGCAGTTGCAGTTCTTACTCCAGACACATGTCACTATTCACCAATCCTGCCTTGCACACACAGTGATATGAAAACAGACCCATATAATATATTGGACCCCTGTCATAATCAAACTATGTAATACAAGTACTTAAGTTGTTCAAAGAAAGTTAAAATTCAAAGAAGATCAATAAATCTCCGATCAGTATCATTAAGAAACAATAAGCACTCTTAACATTATCGAAGCCAAGCTCTGCCAAACATATTGCCAAAGATTCCATAGAGAACCATGAAGCTTTCTTTAGCTATGTCATAAATATCAATGTAAACTCAAATATGTTAGTTAGTGCAAAGTGTAAATGAATACATGTACATGACTGACATTGCCAACATCTTGTCAGACAGGTTCATATATATTTAACTCCCCTCTCACTGACAAAAGGGCCCTTTACCATACCTGGAGATTGTGAAAACCTAGAAATCACATATACAATGGTTAAACATCTCTATCCAAACCTAAAAACATGGAGTCTATGGGATGACATGGTGTCCCTGGCTGTGTCATATGTGAACTCCAAAACAAACAGACCCTGCACTTGAACAGTCTGTTGAGACTCACCCTCTATACAGGATATGAAACTGTTGAATGGGTTACAGCAACGTTGGTGCACAACAGACTATGGGAACTATTGTCTTATAAGCCTAATAAGCCTGATCTGCAAGGCCATGGAGTCTATCATTATGGAACTCATAAATAGAGCTATTGGGAGCCTACAAACACTGTACCCTACCCATTTTGGTTTGGTCAGGGGCAGATCCTGGTCCCTAAACCTGCTAGACTGTTTTCAAGGCAGTTACCCAGGAAATACATCAATGAAATGAGCTCCACATGGCATACATAGACCTTGAAAAGCCCTTTTCCAACATCCTACACACGTCGTATCCATAAAATCAACAGCCTGTGCATAAACACATATGTCATCTGATGGATTACCAACTGGAGCACAGATAGATCCCACAAGGTAAGAATTGTGGTCTCCCTGTTGGACTGTAAGCTGGTAACAACTGCTATCCCCCATGGCTCAGTCCTGGGACCCCTCCTGTCTGGTGTATACTTTTCAGAAGTACAGTCAAAAACATGAGGGCTATGGTTAGCAAAGTTTGTGGATGACTGCAAAAAGGTTGTCATAATCAATGTTTGGGACAACAGAGGCATCCTTAAAAAGGGTTTCAGTCAGACAGATGGGGTGTCAGAATTATGGCCTCGAGCTACAGTCATACAAATACCACATAGGTGCCAACACCCTAAATATGGAGGTAATAATAAGGGATCTATGGACACATGTGGATAGTCATCTCTACTTTCACAAACACATTCACAAAGTAGTTAGAAAATCATGCTATATGCCCCCACTAATTGCCAAAGCTTTTGCATGTAGGTCAAAGGAGGTTCCCTCTACTCATCAGTCATCAGACCAATCAGAGAGTACCATGACACACTTGTGATGTATCTGACTAGACACCTTCAGCAGCTGGAAAGACCACTGAAGTACCTCAACAAGAGGATTACTGGCCTCAAATAGTTGGCCCATGTAACAAGACTAAAGTAACTCAATCTGTACTCTGTTGCATACCGTCCACTCTGGCAATCTCTGTCCAACATACAGGTCCATGTCCAATGCAGAACTGATGTACATGCTCTATCTGAAGTAAACCCAAACTCATTGTGCCACATGCTCTAGGGATATAATCATCACAACAACAAACAGAACATGTTGGAGGGATACATTACTAAGTCACATACTTCCCTTGCTCTGGAACAGGCTCCCAACCTACATTAAGCTGAGTTCCTCACTGACACTCTTCCAGAGGAGCCTTGATGAGTGTATGTGAAACTGAACTTTCACACCATGGATCACTTCATCAGCTCTACTACACAGAGGCATAAGGAACTAACCCCATGTGTGGTAATAGCTGCATACTCTGGCCATACTAATATATGCCTTCAGGCAGATAGCCTATTACCTACCTATGTACCTATATATGTATGGGGAACACAGTATAATAAGCCAAAGATGGATGAGCAGAGATGTGTGTAAGAGGGTGACCATGACAAGGAGCCATCCAGGATTGCCCCACCCAGCACACATCCCAATGGCACAAAAGACATGAGGTGCACATCTCACCCACTGTACATAATAGCCACCAGTATCTGTAAGCATTACAGAGTATGTGGTGCATGTGCCTGCTGTACAACTTGACTGTACAATGAAGTACACATCTACTATCTGTAGACATGTACCTGTCACACAGGTTCATAGGTATGTAGTAGACTATCTTCACGAAGGCATATATTAGCCTAGGCAATTTGTGCAGCTTTCACCACCCCATTGGTTAGTCTCCTAAGCCCTAGTTCTAATAGTTAGTACCCTAATCCCCTTTCTAGTGGGGCTGCTGATGTGATCCCTGGCGTGAATTGTCTGTTTCCCATCCACTCATCAAGGTTCCTATTGAAGAGAGTCAGTGAGGGGCTCTGTCTTATGTACATTGGGACTCTGTTCCACAGTAAGATAAGTCTCTGGGATGGTACTCTATCCCACCAGCATGTTGTATTCATTGTTGTGATGAGGTTAATATTCCTGGAGTGTGTAGTGCGACTCAATTTTGTTTTCCTTAGATGGAGCATGTTCAACAGTTATGTGTTGGACATGGCTCTGTATGTTAGGCAGAGTTTGCCTCTGAGTAGGCGGTATGCAACAGAGAACAGATTTAGTTTTTCCAGTTGTGTTGCACAACAGAACTGTTTGAGGCCAGTAATCCTCTTGGTGAGGTACCTCTGTGGTCTCTCCAGCTGCTGGATATGCCTAGTCAAGTACATCCAGAATGGCGCATTGTACTCTAATGATGGGTCTGATGACTTAAGAGTAGAGGGCCACCACTACCTCTTTTGATCTTGATGCAAACCCTTTGTTGATTAGGTGGGACACATAGGATTTCCTAACCAGTTTGGCAACATGTTTGTCAAAGGAAAGATGACTATCTAATTGTGTCCACATATCCCTTATTACCTCGTCAGTTTTTAAGGGGTAACACCTATGTGGTAGTTTGTGGGTACTTTGTTTTTCCCAAAGGGGATTACTATGCATTCTTTCACATTGAGCTTGAGGCCATGATTCTGACACCACACACCTGTCTCATAGAGTCCCTTCTGGAGAATATTTGTGTCATCCGGGGAATCTATTGTGGCACACACTTTACAGTTCCCAGCAAACTTAGTCAACCACAACCCTCCTGTGTTGGCATGTACTTCTGAGAAGTATATACCAAACAGGAGGGGCCCCAGGACTGAACCCTGGGGAACACCAGTTGTTACCGGTTTAGAGTCTGACATGTAGCCAGCAACTCTTAATTTGTGGGATCTATCTGTGAGCCAGTTTGCAATCCATCTTGTAATGTATGGATTTATGCCCAGGTTGGTGAGTTCATCTATGATACCTGACTGGGGAATGGTGTCAAAGGCCTTAGCGAGGTATAGGTAGGCTGTGTGGAGCTCCTTTGAATCATCTGTAGCCTGGGTAACTGTCTCAAAGAAATCCACACAGTTCAGGAGGCATGATCTGCCTTTGATGAAGCCAAACTGGGTGTGCTCAACTGTGTGAAGATTCCCAATGTCTTAATTGTTGAGTTCCATTATGATTGGCTCCATTGCCTTGTAGCTCAGACTCGTCAGGCTCATAGAGTGGGAAGGCCAAGGGCCTGTTGTGGCCCCACCCCTGTGGAGTCGGAAGAACTTTGCTGTGCAACATTCTATGTGTACATATCCTGTAGAGAGGATGTAGAGAGAGGTGTAGGTATTCTTGATGAATATGGATACATCCCAGACCTATGTGTTATGATCTAGGTTCTGATGCTAGAAGGTATGGAATGAGTAGCATCCAGGTAGTGCTGGTGTGCTCTCTGGAGCCTTGAACTAGGTTTATGTTACTGCACAGATATCAATATTCTCCATACTGAGGAGTGCCTTGAGTGTGTGCATTTGGAGGCTGAGACTTTTGGCATTGAGTAGCATTTAGCACACTTTGTGGTTATTTGTGTTGGTTACGGGGGTTGGTTTGTCCTTTGAGCCTTGCCTAAAAAAGGTAATATGGGGACAGCAAGAGCCTCGGCCAGTATTCAGAAGCATAGGGGTGACAGGTGCAAACCATCTCTAGCGAAGCAATGAGGCTTGTCTATCATGTAATCCCAGGAAGATAGGGACTGGATCCCCTTTGAATGACACCAGAAGCTCAGCCAATTGTTGAAGTTTATCATCTTTCTGTTATATTGCAGTATCATGTAGGTGAAGATAAGATGCTACTCAAGGTCAGGCTCATACCAGCCTGGGCTACATGATCATAGAGCTACTATATATCTCTTGTCATGTTGTCCTGGGAGGTATATCTCAGATCATTCACACTGACATGTACAAAGACCGTGTCATATATGTACCTGTTCTGGAGTGATGTAAGTGCTTGTGTTATGTGGCGGAGCATGCACCTGACAGACAACTGACAGTAACCTTCCCCTTGTCCAGCCTAGTGAGTGGAACATCTGTGTGCCTGACTATGGAGTCACCTATTACTAGTGTGTTGGGTATGTTGTTTTGCCTTAGGGCCTGTTGTGAGGCATACTGCTTTGGTGTATTATGTGTTTTCTGGCGTGTGCTTGGAGGTGCATGTTGCTTGCTTGTCTGCTTAGGAGGACACTTTCTCTTTTACAGATTAATATTTGTATTCTCTGAGTATGTTAGTGTGTATTTATGTGTGTGTTTTGCTGGTGCTTATATTGTAGGTCTATGTGAGACTGTTGGTGTTGTGTTTGTATGACCCTACTCCTCTTGACTGTATTTTCCAGTATTGGGTTGACAGAGCTTAGCCTCCAGTTTGACCCTGTGTGTACCAGCATGTGGTGCATCAACCCATATATGATATGGTTATGGCCTATGCATGCAATACACTCACAATACACCTAGTATGATGAGCCTGCTGAGGTTAGCAAATGTGAAAAAAAAACGTTGGGCAAATGTCAGCGAGTAATGTCTGTATTGCATCCTGTAAATCCATATTGCTTGCTGAAGCATAAAAAAGTACTTAGTTTGGATTAAGAACCCCGCACTTGCCAACTGTGTATGTGTGTGTCTGTCTCTCCCTGGGGAGAGAGCAACCTTTTTGGAGACTACTCACACACCTTAAAAGTGACATACTCATCTTTGTCAAGTCTGATGCTGTCACCATCCTACAAATACACCTGTGGGAAGATGAAATCCCAGTAATGTGTATAGTGTGTCGTGGAAATGCGTACTGCTGTGGTATCACAATGTAGTTAGGTAGGGGGCTGAATCCCGCACTTGTCAACTGTGTGTGCATGCCTGTCTCTCCCTGGGGAGAGAGCAACCTTTCTGGAGACTACTCACACCCCTTAAATGTGATATACTCATCTTTGTCAAATCTGATGATGTTACCATCCTACCAATACACCTATAGAAAGATAAAATCCCAGTAATGTGTATAGTACATCATGTAAATGTGTACTGCTGTAGTATCATAATGTAGTAAGGTAGAAGTTTGAACCCTGCACTTGCCAACTGTGTGTATGTTTGGCTCTCCCAGAGGAGATAGCAACCATTTTGGAAACTACTCACATCCCTTAAAAGTGATATACTCATCTTTGTCAAGTCTGATGATGTCACCATCCTACAAATACACCTGTGGGAAAATAAAATCCCAGTAATGTGTATAACATGTTGTGTAAATGCGTACTGCTGTAGTATCATAATGTAGTTAGGTAGGGGTTTGAATCCTGCACTTGCCAACTGTGTGTGGCTGTCTCTCCCTAGGAAGAGAGCAACCTTTTTGGAGACTACTCACACCCCTTAAAAGTGATATACTCATCTTTGTCAAGTCTGATGATGTCACCATCCTACAAATACACACGTGGGAAGGTGAACTCCAAGTAATGTGTATAGCATGTTGTGTAAATGTGTGTTTCTGTAGTCTCATAATGTAGTTAGGTAGGAGTTTGAATCCCACACTTGCTAACTGTGTGTGTGTTCCAGGTGTGTTAGAGTGTGTGACACTGTTGGTCAATATGGAGTGGGTTTTGATTTTTCTAGTGTATTACATATCACAATGACAACTGTATGTGCATAACCCATGTAAGGTAGCTGTGGGGCAAAGCCATATACATACATGTGACCTCAATTTTTTCATAGGTGGGTACTATGCTTTCTCCATGAAAACATCTGTTAGCCTTGCCAGAGCGTGTTGGCACTTTCCAGACCTTAGGTTACTTCTGTATGCCTGTGACAAGCTTAGACACTGCAATGATCCCTGGGCTACATCTTTTGTTTCACATCCACTCATCACATTTTCTATTGAAGAGTGTGAGTGAGGGTTTATGCTTGAGGTATACTTGAATCCTGTTCCAAAGCAAGCAAAGTCTGGCAAAGATGACTAATCATTATAGGTGTGCAACAACCTCTGTTGATCTGCATGCAAACCCTTTATTGCTTATGTGCTTCACAGAGGGATTTCCAAAACCCTTTGGTAATGTGATTATCAAAGGAGAGATGACTAAGCACATGGCTCTATGTATACATTAGTACCTGTTCCACATTTTGGGGGCTGCTACCTATGTGGTACTCTGGAGATACTTTGTTTTCTAAAAGTGGATAACTATGCTTTTTTGGCTTAAGCTTTACAGCATGATTTTGACACCAGACACAGACAGGGACACTGTCCAGTACAATTGCCACTGTGGTTTGGACTTTGGTAAAGAGATGTTTTAACTAGAGTCTGAATCATCAGGTTTTACATTCTACGGGTCTGGAAATGTGGCCCTTGTGTAACGACAGGGTGGTGAAATCCGAATTCAAACTGTCTGACAAGATATTGGTAATGTCATTCAGATAAGTGTACTTTGTGACCAATTACATTAACTCTGACCCGATCTGAGATTTCCCCTCTAGATTATAAACAACACTAAAGAAAGCTTTAGTGTTGTCTTTGGAATCCTTGCCAATTTGTATTTTGAAGCTTGCCTTGTATGATTAATGAGGGTTTGTATTTTCCCAATGATACTGACCAGAGAGGTCATCCCATCTTGGTATATAACTCTTTTTTGGTACAACTTCACACCTTCTATTATATATTTAGTTTATGGCGGGGGTCCATGCGACTAATGCACTTTTACTGTATAAGTGAGTATTTCTTGTGTTTGTGATAGCAGGGTCCGTGCAACCCTGTAGGTGAACAGCGTGCATTACTAAAAGATTATGCAGCTGGGACAGTGTTAACCTTAGTAATGCAAACCAATGACAGATAGCAACAACAGCATCACCTACAGCACAGTGTCAACCCGTGTCATACACACACATGCGTACTCAAGTTCCAAAATGTGTGTAGTACAATGCATACTGGCCACCAATAGAAACTATGGAGTGTTAACACTGGCCAGTACAGGGCATGTTACCCTGCCTATGTGTCCAATATGCATGTACATGCAGACAGTGCACCTCCACCATGTTCACAAATGAACACCTGCAAACCTGTGTTGCACACACCCCACACTTACTGTCCACTGTATAATGCATGCTGACACAATGACACACATCAGCCAAGTTTCACATGGGCAAACAAAACACAATTGGAACAAACACTGGTGAAAACAATACAACATTGCTAATTACAGCTTTAATGCATCATGCCTGCTCAGCTACACCTTCAAGGATATCATTACACTTTTCTGCTGACAACATGCTACACATCCAACCATTGCTATACTTTATTAAAGTCACCCTGTGCATCAGCACCATGTTAGCATGTTCTTGCATCAATGTCACAGATGACAGGCGGTGGCACAGGTTTCATCATGTGCAAAGGGTGTGTTGTTGGTTTGCCAGAGGCCTCCACTGAGCCATACAATCAACATGTGCATGTGAGTGTGTATGTGAGGGCCATGAGTACTGTTATGGGCCAATGTTGATGTCATGCGTGTGGGTATGTGTTTGCCCTAGGTTTCTGGTTTATGTGTGTGTGTCTGCATGCACACAGTTCCACCATGTGGCTGCCATATACGGGGATTTGTGAGACAGCTACAGACTGCACCCGGCAGGCTTTACAGATCACCGTCTCTGGCCACGGATATGGAACCTGTGCCTGGCAGGGGTGCTACAGACAGTATCAGGTACTAATCCAGATTGGGTACTATCCTCAGAGGTTGACAAATGTCCACTGGATCCAGGTCCCTGCTGGGACTGGCCAGAGCCATGTGCATGTGATCTGCTAGGATGGTCTATGGACAGCCACCCCAACATTGCTGGGGCTGGTACTGGAACTACGGGAGCAGCTGTGACTTGCTGGATGTCCAGGGCAACCTTCAGCTGATGATGTTGCTGGCATACATCCACATCGACGTCTCAACCATCCCACACTGTCCTGACATATGAACATGACATTGTGGAGGACATCCAATGTCTCACCCCAACGCCTATCAATGACCTCAGTGTAGTTACGTATGGCACCTGCTAGGTCACAGATACTGCCATTTACAGAGGGATAATGAGCCTCTGTGCCCTTAGCCCCTGTCTGGTGTACCGCTTCATTTGTGTCTGTGCCTCCATGACAGCCTGGAACATGCGTGTGGTAGAAAGAGGTGTGGCATGTCTGCCAGGGGCATGATGACCAGCAGTGCTCTGATGAGAACCCCTGAGCATCTGCCTATGTGTTACTGTTTCAGACATCTGGCTATGACTGCTGTGTCCTGATACATGTGCCATAGATACCACGCTGTCCTGGCCAGTGCCAACCATACACTCTCCCTCAGCTCAGGGCAATGGTGATGATGGATGTACAGGCATTATGACTGTGTGCATGGATGGGGTGGAGACTTGTGTACTGTCAATTGGTGGCCCAACAACAGACCCTGACAAACCTGCCTGTGCCTCAACACACCTATCCTCATGATCACTGTCTGTCTCAGTGACATCAGGTTCCCTGCTGTACTGAACCAGCCCCACCACGTCACCTGTGAGAGGAAAGCAGGAAATAAACTTTAAGACCTGAACATGACTTCAGACCACATGCACACATGCACACATGCACACACAGAAAACTACACTCCTCCTGAAAGCAGACACACGCAACACCAGCAATCACAGAACATACACAATAGCAGGTGATGGTGGAGACAGTACCACAAGCAAAACAGTCATATCACACCTGTGAGCATGCAGGACATGTGTTGCTCAACAGCATGCAGTGCAAGTGTAGTCAATCCTTGTTACTAACAGTATACATGGTTTTGATGCATGTGTTTTGTTATTAGGTGATGGCCCTCCCCCTGGAACACAATGCATACATGGGCACAATATTGCTGTGCAGGTATTCATAACCCTGTGATGTACTGTGCACCATAACTCACAGGTATACATATCATTGCTGGATGTGTATCTATGTGTCAGATAGGTATCCAATGCTGATTACAGCCTCTCTGTCTTTAGCAAATAATTGTGGGCACGTGTTAACTGTGGACATGTTTTTAGCGCATGCATGATGAGTATTCACACAACATCATCAGTGGTGCATGGATAACTGATAGAATACCATTCGGCCACATACCCAATGTACGGTACTTATGGTGAGTGTAGATCATATTGTGGACATGCCAGTCTCATCCATGACATGGCATGCTAAAACACAACTGCATATTTAAACACTACACATACCCAATATGTGTCATATGACCTAGCCACTCAATAGCATCACAAGACATATATGTGTCAGTTGTGCAAATGGTGATTGGTATGCATACTGTTTAGAGGTGCATATGTGTGCACACATGCATCATTATTGTGTGTAGCAATGACAGTTATGTGTAGTACTGTGGTTACAATAACTGGATGGGGTATAGTACCATAGGCCATTATCATGAAGAATCAGGTGGTCATTCAAGGCTACAAATGTTTCACAAACCAGCACAAATCATGCTGTGTCAGAACTGTACTACCTTGGCTAAATTCACCATTTCACAACCAGTTGTTATGTGATTTTGTAAGGAAGTCAATAAGGAGCATTCCCTGACATGAATGTGTAGTGTGTTGCAGAATGTTTAAATGCCCCAGAATAGGCCTCTACCCCTCTGGTATATTCTGTGTAATGTGTGGATGAGGTTTTGGATACTGGAGTGTGTCTTTACAGAGAGTTTGGGAATCCTTTATGTGTAGCATGTTAAAATGCTCTGTGTATGACATAGATGTGCATGTTATGTGGATGTTGAGTATCAACTGTGCCTATCCAATGGTCACTACAGTCTAGACACATTTGTTTGAGATGGTCTGGGTATTGCATATGTTTGAGGCTGCTAATCACATTAGTGAGATGTGCATGCTCTTTCGCCAAACATGCACAGCATGCATTATGGGTAGGTGGGTTACATGTGTACATGGCCTTCACCTTAACTATGACATGCACTTTTTATTTCCAATAATAAATGTAGAACACACTCATCAGCATCTGTTCACTGCCTTGACGTCACCCCAGAGGTACCTACATAGAGATGAGACAGTTTGTCAGTGGCCACAACTGTGGCATTGCTACTATGTGTTTGCAATCTTACAGTACAACAGTTTACATTCACAGGGCTACAGATTATGTTCCAAATGATCAGTATTGCACAACAACAGGCTACACATCTTTGAGCGACACACTCCATATCTCACATATGCATGATCTACCAATACAGAAAACAGTAGTCTACAGATATGCTATGTTACCTGCATGCTCCATGTGTGCTTACTGGGTGATGGTGTATGTCTGCTGCTGTTGTTGTTGGGCAGGTGCCACCAGGCTCATGAGCAGCTCCTCCAATCTGGTGATGGGGGGTGGATGCTAACACCACCCCCTGTTGCAAGCTGTTCCGTACGCCCAGCAGCAGCACACTGACAGACATGTCGGAAAAGATCACTGCAGTGGTGGTGTACCTGCTCATATGTTTGGTTATGCAGGCCTACCTTACTGACCCTGCGAACAAGATCTTGCCACACTGCAGTACGCTCCTGCTGGTCCTGGCTGGTTCATGAAAAGAGTAAATGGTAGTGCTGAATCATAATGCTAGTGATGATATCATCTTCAGCCCTGCTGTAGGTTAGGTTCCTGTGGTGGGCCATGATCCCTGGAAGACATAAATACAAAAATATGCCTGAGCAAGTCATATGGCACATTTAACATTATACAGTACAGATATCACTGAACTGCTGAATATATATATATATATATATATATATATATATATATATATATATATATATATATATACTTACATACATAATACAATATGTTATACCTGAGCACAGATTACAATAATTACTCACACACATACATGTTGGAGTACATTTTCTGTAGTGTTGTATGATTGTACTGGATGTTATGTTTGTGAATACATAAATGATATGTATATCTGAGATGGCTTAGTGGCAAATCACGTATGCTGTGATGTGAATGGCTGTGGGTTTTTTCCTAGTAAATGCTTTTTATTTTGTTACTAGCCAAAACAAAGGTCAGGGGCTACAGACTGAATAAGGCACATTTCAGCAGTTGCAAGTGGGTTTCAGAAGGGTAAGCACAGCTTATGAAAGTTTAGCAACCTATAAGCTAACCGAGAGTGAAACACTGTAACTGACACTTATCACTGCTCACCCCACAACTGCTTGAAAGTGCCTTGCTCACTCTCTATCCAATGAAACATATTCTGTACAGCAACAAAATAAAATCACTATATAAGACTATAAGAGTACCTGGCACACTGTATGCAACATGATGCACTACCTAGCCACAGCAGATATACATCAAACTGATGCATAAAGAAATATATCATCCATCACAATCAGTGTAAGGTCCAGTAAATGTGTTAATATTATACTATACAAATTGTTAATGCCAAACCCGTGGCTAAAATATGTGCACAATTGGGAATATAGGTCACATACTGCTGTAGTACACTATGAATGTTGTTAGATACACAGTTATATGTATTACCACACATATGTCAAAGGGCATGTTACAGAAATACCCACACACACACATCGGGCATAATTACAGGCAGGGGCGGCCCGTGCTATTGGACTGCCAGACTGCAGCCCCTTCAACAAAAAGAACTAAACACAAATTAAAACAAAAAAGAAAAAAGAAAAAAAAAGTTTTTAAAAATTCGCGGACTTCGCGCATGCGTAGTAGTCCAGACTACTGCGAGTCTATGCGCATGCTCCAGGCAGTCCGGCAGTCCTGATAGGGATACATGAGGAGACGTCTGTGCACTTTTAAAGTGCACAGACTCGCTGGGAAAATGCATCGGGGCTGGACTGCAACACCAGCAGTCAGGAATTTCTCGTCGGGAGGTTTGGATCTCGGGAATCTCGCGGGTCTTTGCATTATTGCGCGGGCAGCGTTTGGATGTACGTTGGATATTATGGACAGCCGGGACAGGTAAGTGTGTTTGTTTGACATTATGGTGCTTTTTACTATTTGAAGTTATACTTATTTGTGTATGTATGATGCTTTTTACTGTGTGTATGTATGATGCTTTTTATTTGACATTATGGTGCTTTTTGTTATTTGAAGTTATGCTTATTTGTGTATGTAATGTATGATGCTTTTTACTGTGTGTATGTATGATGCTTTTTATTTGACATTATGGTGCTTTTTACTATTTGAAGTTATGCTTATTTGTGTATGTATGATGCTTTCTGTTTGAAGGTGTGTGTGTGTGTGTGTGTGTGTGTGTGTGTGTGTGTGTGTGTGTGTGTGTGTGTGTGTGTGCGTGTGTGTGTGTGTGAATGATTGACAGTGATGAAGACATAGGCTGCCAGCTTTAGCGACATTATCTACAGTCTGAAAAGTACACTCAAGCCTGGGCGTGTGATATAGATACTTATATTCTACAGAGGCATGACCATTTTTTGGAGTTGTATACAGATATATACCAAGTTTCATTATCTTTAAGAATGTAGCTTCCCTGAAATGTAATACCCTGCCGCCCTGGACAGTGAATGTTTGTAGATAGCATGATGGATGTTGTACCGACTGGTCACAGCTGCAGAGGAGTAATCAGAATCCTAAAACTAAAGCTTAAAAGTGTACCGAGCATCCTTTGCTACATTTGCCATATGCTGTATAGGCCAGAGTCACTTAACTGTTAGAGAAACATGTGCCATATGTTACATCTTCCTTTTTCAGAAAATAGCAGAGTTATATTTATTGTTCTGTACATTAAAGTTAACTTTATTCTATGTTCACTCTAATTACATGTAAAAAGGATTCAGACTTTATTATGCACACTTTCAGTATATGCAGTTATTTCAGTTCTTTGTATCATTCCTGGAACTATGTAAATATCTTTCTGCCTTTTTTATTGGTCTACCATAGCTGGAATACTGACGGCAGAACTGTTTTGGCATAACAGTTATTCAAAACTTTGACGTAACTTTTTGACCTCTGCTCATCAGCAGTTCCTTCAGGCTTTCTTTTGTTTCATTTCTTGTGACTCAGACTTGGGGCACTACTTTTCACATCACTGTGGACAGACCTGATATTTGCCACTTCAATGCTGTAGTTCTTTTTGAGTATCATGGTGTACTGCTATCTCTGTATGAGACATGTTTGGCTTGAGCAGATACTACTGTTTCTTCTGAGCTGCTTTTTGTGTGAAATACAGACGATCAATAATTTTGGATGATCATGCTGTCTGACTGCTACTGGTTCTGGCTGCCTTTCTTCATATATGATGAATCTTGACTTTATCTCTCTCTTTTAAACAAGAAATGTCTTCAGTATCTGTCATAATAAAACTAGTTTTTTTTATTGATTCTTCTTTTCCTATACCTAATGGTGATTTTCAAAAATTAACAATGACATAGTTGAGTTGTGGGGGAGGACTGCATTTTAGTTTGTGTGCACAAAATGCAGGCGATTAATAATCTTGAATGTTCATACTCTCTGAATGCTACTGCTTCTGGCTGTCTTTCATAACTGATAAATCTTTACTTTACTTTATCTCCCTTTTCTAAAGAACAAAATGGCTCAGAATAAAACTAGTTTTTTTTTACTGATAATGTTTTTCTTGTATATATAGTGAATAGTGATTTTTCAGAAAGTGTCAATGGCGTAAATGTAGGGGGAATTTTGCCTTTCAGTCCATGAGACTTAAGCAAAACACTGGTCTCTTAGGATGGAGTATTTCTGTACTCCAGTAAAGATAGAAGATGGGCCTCATAGCAGTCTGTGCAATTGTTCTCTAATGTTGTCATAATGTTTGCGGTTTGTATGACTTTCCACTTGGTCATTTGGCTGAGGATAATGTAGCTTTGATGTAACATACTGAAACGTCTCATGTTCTGAAAATCTTTTAAACTCATAAGCTTGCATTCTGTGGACATTTATATGATGCAGTTACCCTTATGATTCCATTTCTTGAGAATATGTTGTAAAAAGTCTGCTGACAATATCTGATAATTTCACAGCATCAGGAAATATTAAATTGTAGTTTACACTGAATAGATATACTCTCATCAAGGAAATGGGTTGGTCCCATAAAAGATAAATAATTGTCTTCACCATAATCTAGTTTTTCTTCAGCACTGAATTTCTTGCTGTAGCTATACTGACACCCCTTACAAAACAAAACATAGCAAGTGGTTTATTCATGTCTCATAATCCTTAGAGTCTATTACACAAGATCTCCTCCTGAGAGGTTTCTACTGATTTAGAAAATAAAAAGTACATGCTATTGCAAAACAAAGCAAAGAATATGATTATATTTATTTCTGATAAAATTGTTGCATTTTTAAAAGCAGGATAGAGAAAGTCAAGCAATTGATTGCAAAATTAAACTGAATGCCATATGACTGAAACCAAATCACAGAAAAAAAAATGAAAATTCTCTAATATACATTTTAAAACTGTACATTCTCATATATATTTTTCCAAGGAGTCTACCTGCATATCCCCTTAGAACTATTTACTAATTCATACTCACACCAAGGTCACACAGCTTTGTGCTAAAAGAAAATGCATTGTTTTCTCAGCAAAATCAAACATATTTGTCTTCTGCAAGACTGCCTGACCTGTGAGTGACAATTTATTATTAGGCGTGTGGGGCACAGCTCATTACATGGAGGTACAAGAGGAATACAGCTTAGTATAAAGTTTTTAGACGTTTGGTTTCAGACAAATGGTATTAGGTCTTTTGCTAGCATTCAGTCTAATGTCAGAGACCCACTGTAGACAGTGCATGCAGGACACTTATTTGTTTGCCATTTTAGACACTATGAAAGAGAAGTGTAGTGAAATCATAAGTCAGTCTACCTGTAATATCATGAAAAGCTTTACTAGTAGTGACATATTAGTTTAAAAATTCTTATTTCTGGTAATATATTTCTGCCTGCTTGTTTAGGAATTGTACTGCTAAAGTTTATCATAGTTTGTTTTTCATAAGCTACTGCATACACAGAGTACATATAATTTGTAATATTGTCAGTGATTTTCACAGAATCTGAAAATGTTTACATGTATGTATGCAGAAGTGTGTGTGTAAATGCTCCAGTTGTTATATACTGGTGGCTAGAACAAACTTATGGTGGTGTGGTAGGGAATACCTCAGGCTTGAACCCTGTACCTTGTATGCAGATGTTAAGGACCTGAATTCCCTACCCACCACCATTTGTAAAAAAAAAGTTGCAGATTTTTGCCTCATATTTGATCTGATCTGTTCCTCATAATATCTGTGGTTTCTAAATATTGCAATGCTTGATATTTGATGGTGCAGTGGTAGCATTGTTGCCTCACAGCTGCAGGTTCTCAGATTTGATTATTGGCTGGGGTGCCTTTTGTGTGGGGTCTGCATCTTCTCCCTGTGTTTGTGTGGGTTTGCTTTTGTGTCCTCCCATGTTACAAAGACATGTCTGCATTATTTCTTCCTGGGCCTCTGCTGAAAATTGTTTTTTTGTTCCAAGTCAGACTGTCCTGATTAACAAATGTTAAATACAATTGACAGGCATTTGAATTTCAGACTTCAGGTTCCTGAATGTTTAATTCTTTACATATTTGATGGTGCAGTGGTAGCATTGTTGCTTCATAGCTATAGGTTTTCTGGTTTGATTTTTGGCTGGGGTGCCTTCTGTGTGGAGTCTGCATCTCATCCATATGTTTGTGTGGATTTGCTCTGGTGTCCTGCCATTTTACAAAGATGTGTCTGCAGTATTTCTCCCTGGGCCTCTGCTGAAAATTGTTTTTGTTCCGTCAGAAGTAAAATTGACAGGCATTTGAATTTCAGACTTAATATTCTTCAGAAAATACATAGTAACACAACCTTTTATTCTAGCAATTTTCTAAGTTTATAAGATGAATATTTGAAATTTGTCCTTATTTTTGGGACTGTATTACTCCATTATTGGCTTTGTCCAGGTTTTTTGTGCTAAGGTTGATAGCTATGGCAAGAACTGAATTCACTGAATATGTTTGAGGGCTGTATTCCCTCATTACTGGGTTTGTCCAGGTGTTTTGTGCTAAGAGGTTGACAGCTATGGTGAGAACTGAAATTATTAAATGATAGCCAGTTAAGATTCGGTCTTCCGCTCTTTCACAAAGCAGCTGATTTGGCGTAGTGGTATGTTGCTCTGACGCTTTTGCAGAGGGACCTTGACAGTAAAATGCATGGTGGTAACACAACATTTTATTCTAGCACCTTTCCAAGATTATACAAGCAATGTTTAATGTGTCCCTGTTTTTTGGGCATTTGACCCCCCAAAAATTTGGGCATTTGACCCCCCCAAAAATTTGGCTTTTTCCAGATTTCTTGTGCTGTGAAGTTGAGATGCAGTTGAGTATTGAGTAGATTTTACAAGGAGTTGATAGCTGCAGGGGAAGAGAAATTTAGTGTTGCTTATGCTAGGTCAGCTTGCATTGTTAATAGCACAACAGGTTATGTACTTGCTTTTGATGCAGAGGGTTGTTGGTTCTACTCCCACAACTGGTGAATGCTGCCGTACTGAAAAAGTTAAGATACTAACTATGAGTCTGTTATCAGTTTGCCATCCATTTCCTATTGCAATATTACTAGCTTATTTTTAATGTAATATAGGCAATTTATTCCTCAGGGGCATCAGACACTTTATTTTTTGATGAAACCATGAAATATAAAGGTATTTGCTAGCAGCAACCTCTTCATTAGTTACAGATTTATTTAATGTGGAATTATTTAGATGACTTTTTTACTTCAGAGATCGTGCATATTTACTGATAATTGTGGACTGTAGAATTGTGCATATTTACTGATAATGGTGGACTGTAGAATTGTGCATATTTACTGATAATGGTGGACTGTAGAAGTTTGAGTAGACTTTTATGATGGAAATGTTCTGAATTGGGCAGTTTTGTCATTATTGGTGCACGCGTTTTGTTTCATAGTTTACTAGAAAAATGTTCAAAACAATAGGAAGGTGTATCAAAGAGCACATGTATGTTTCATATGCAAGGGGCCTATGATTTGAAAACAGCCCAGAATTAATCTTTGTCTGCCACTGGTAAAATGTATTTTCTTTGAATGTGGGTTTCAATGCTGTTTCAATGAATGTGAGTTTCAAGGGCAGAGAAGTTTTAATGCTAAGTTTGTTTAGCAGTTGTTTTAGTGTTTGTGCTGTAAAATGCAAAATAAAACTTTCAAATGAAGTCCAAATCATCATAGAAGTAAATTAGTATGCACATTAGTGTATATGGTAAATCAAGTCAAATAGCCAAGTAATGGATCATTGGAATGGCTGCAGGGGGAGGCTCCATTCGACCATGATTTTGTGAGGGGGAAGGGCGGCAAACTTAGACAGCCCAAGCTGAACTATATCTTCCAACTGTCCAGATTTTCAAAGAATGAATAGATTTTTGCTTCTTATTTTTTGGTTTGTTCCTCATAAAATTTGTGATTTTCTGACAAATCATTTAGAAATGAAGTCACTAAATAATGACACACTGAGTTTCAGACTTCATAACCTTCAGAAAAATGCATGCAGAAGTGTAAGACCTGTTATTCTATACAAGAGCAATTTTTAGTACTGTTTATATGTTCCCCCCAATATATTTGGCCTTGTCCAGATTTATTGCATTAACAGGTTGAGAGGTACATGCAAATAAATTGCTTTATAGAAACAGGCATAGCCAAACCTCTCAACTATCCCTGATTTTGGCTCAAAATGTTGCTCTTCCCCCTAATAATCCCTCCGCAAAATAGCAATTTTGGAAGAAAACATGCAGGGTTTACAATTAAGAAATAACTGTAATAATCAGAGTTATAGATTACTTTTATTTTAGAAATGCATGTAGATTCTTTTATTTTGTCAGCTGCTCAAGTTAGCAGTACTAATATTAAAGCGTCCCTTTTTTGACAGGTTCCCAGCTCTATTGTGTGGCTATTTTATATTTTTACATCACATTTTTGGCCCATTTTTCATAAAATTGTGGGTTTTTTTGGCAAATTAGTGACAAGTCATTAAAGACTGAAGTTAGAAAATAATGACAGACATTTGAGTTTCAGATTTCATACCATTCAGAAAATTCATACTAATGCAAGACCTATTCTATTATCTTTCTAAGTTTATCAGAGCAATATTTAAAAATTGTCCTCATTTTTGGTTCTTTGTCCCACTTCTGTGTATGGCTTTGTCCAGATTTCTTGCTCTGAGGTTGAAAGGTACCGTATGAAAAAAGTGTCAGGGCCATCACAGTCAGCACATTTCAAATTGTGACATACTTGTTGCACTCCACTCCCCCATGTAGTGACTCTGGATGTATCGAAGCAAGGCAAGGAGTAATTATGCAGTGTAAATGTGCAGAGTATCCCCCCATCCAAGGTAGACACAAGTACTAGAGTGGCTTTTCATCTGTCCTTGATTTTTGCAGAATGGTCTGGTTTCTGTCATATTTTTTGTATTGTTGATTTATGCTTATTACTCAAAGTGCCTGTTATTCTGTGTTTTAAGTAGCAATATTTTAATGACCATCAGGTAAGCTTGACCGAGATTGTAAGATGCAAGTAAGCTTTAATAAACATACTGTTAAAGAATTGCCAACATTGAAAGCCTTTCTGTTGTTGCCATGTAGAGAATACTTAACTAGATAATGTTTTGTAGTAAAGGACAGGATTACATTATTTTAAGAAGCTCATTACACTTGGAGACTTCCAGTCATCTCTGCAGGCTTTACCTGTAAACTAAACAGAATGCCAATTGTGTGGTCCATAACCTGTACAGTAATCCTTTAAGCAATTTATCTTGAGCTTGTTTCTTGTTTGCTGTTCATTTTTTACTTTGATCATGTTTTCCCCATGAAACAAGTAGATAGTTGTTGTCAGGCAGCAGGTCTTTTTTGGATAAGAAACATTTTTACAAGTGGGGGCATCAGAGATTTCTACCTTCAGCATGTTACTTGGTACTTTAATAAAGCTGAATATAAATTATAATTAGAACTGCAGTGCAAGAAGTGGTTTGAGTGGAGTGCTGCTTGTTTTTCTTATACTTGATTTTGACTGGCATTCCATTAATGTATTTAAAAAGTAATTTATTTTTTCATGCCTCACAACCTTTTTGTTTCCATCTAGATATTAAGTAAGCTGTCATGCAGCCAATGCATTGAAATATTTTTATTCTTCTACCCTTCATTTTGTCTTGATTGGACTCTCATAATGACGGCTTGGCACCCAGGGCAGTGTATTTAGTTAGTTTTTGTGGTTTTGAGCATAGCTCCTCCCCGCCTAGTTGGCCACACCCCTTCCCATTGACCACGCCCATTCAGCTGTCTCCTGCAGCCCCCCTTTGATTTGAAGTCACCAGCCGACACTGATTACAGGACACAAAGGTATGACAACCCAGATAAGCTTTCGGTGTGTACTATACAGTACTGTTACTGTGTGTCAGTACTTACACAACCTTAATCTTAAAAAATGTAATCTGTGATGAATACAAGGACCACACAAAACTGTAGATGCAAGCAATGTGGACATACACCATACTATGCTGTACAGGCCCAGTGCTTCAATTAGTACTACAGTACACACAAGATTTGCTTTCAAGATCAGTACCAATCAATAATCATAGATGTAGTGCTTTAGCCTCCAATGACACATCCTAGTTAAAACCAAGGGACTTAATCACACTGTATGCAATAGCACTTGTTCTGCCTAGCAACATAATACACAACTTTTGCTAGGGTCAAAGCAAGGACCCAGAATACCATAAAATAAACAGTTTCCCAGTAAGCTATCCCACAGATACATATCTTTGATGTATTCACAAACACATTGACCATCACAGTCAGTCAACAGTACAGAGAATCTATTGCAACAAGTAGAGGTAGGTGTGTATGAGTATATATATATATATATATATGTGTGTGTATATATATATATATATACACATATATATATATATATATATATATATATATATATATACACATATATACACATCCATTTGTCTATATATATATATATATATATATATATATATATATATAGGCACATATACAATTCACCTTTCATAGTGAGAATATCAATTATACAAAGGATGTAAGGTGTACAGTAATGTAATAACATTGCACAGTCTTGGGATAAATGCATTGAAGGTGTTCACAGCCCAGGTAGCTTTAGCAGGCCTTACTGGCTTCAACATTGCAAACTGAATGAACCATCCACAGTGTTTAACCACCACATGTCATATACCAGCACTGTATGCTGTCTTGTTTGTCACACACTAAAACCTACATACAAATATGTGCATACTAACCTTCACCAATATATATATCCCCCCTTCGCAAACAGTTGCAATATGTCCCCTGCTCTATTCACATATGCAGATGTGAATATATATGACACATATATATTTCTCTGTATGTGTGTGGCATACACACACATGGTCCACACTGTTGTAAGTCCCTGGACCTCACAGCTGAACTGTTGGACCTTGCTGCAACACAAACAGGTGTCACATATGAACACAGACTAACATTAGGGGGGTATATATGGCAACAGATGCTAGATAAGCATACTAGACTGCTACAGCAGTTTCCAATGCTAAGCTACACTTTAATATGACTATCATGCATGTGTTGTTCTGTCACCCCCATGTTTATATAATGTCAGCGCTAATACCCCCAACAGCCATTGGCCACACTACTGTACAGAACACAGATAACATGGATCAGATCTTTGACATTTAATGCTGAGCTACACATTTCATAGGTATGTCCCACTGCTCATAGGTACACACAGTATTGTCCATAGCAGTAGTTAAGCAGAACATCTGTGCAGAAAGAAGTACTGCTGCCCATATGAATGTTTCACATTATGTAGACTATTCTTCAATAACATCTACTACATGCCAATAAATACATATGTGTCATATACCTTTCCTTTGTATAATTTGGTAATATTTATTTTTCCTTTTCTCTCTCTCACTCTCTCTCTCACTCTCTGTCTCTCTCTCTCTCTCTCTCTGTCAGTCTCTGCAGTAGAATGATTGAGTTTGTTGGCATAGATTGCAGCCTGCTTTAGTAGGAATTGCACATGAGCATGTGATGGCCTCGGCACCAATTAGTGCCCACCATTTGCTAACTGCATGCAGACTGCTGTGTAGTAATTGAAGTAATCACTGTCATAGCAACCCAGTACTATAAATTGCTGATTCATGCAGGTGTGGCCCTTTCAGCTTTCCAAGATGGAGATCATCCTTGTTTAGTGTGGACATAATTGTTTAAGACAGAAGGTTGGAATAGTTCTTATATCAGAAGCCAGGGGTGTAGCCAGAGATTTACATTTTGTACTCAGACCTAATGTTGCTGCTTCCAGTACCCACTTGTCAGTGTAAAAATGTACTCACCCCTCAAATTGCTAGACCAAGATACATGGAAAGATGTACTTTCTTTTTAACTGTTACAATTAACTGCCATACAAAGCTAGTTATAGAGATGTATTCCTTTGGCACAAGAATTGTTCGTGAACTGCTATACTGTGAATATTCATTTACACAGTTCTAAACATTCTGTGCTTTTTTTAGTGCTGACATTAGCATGAGCTGCTCAGAAAAACTGGACACATTTCAGTACAGTGTGTATGCTTACCTACATCCTTGGTAGACCCTGCACACACAGGTAATGTCTACATTTGGGTAGGGTTGCAGAAGTACAGAGAGTGTAAGTAGTATTGTGTGCATTTTATCTTGCTGGACTTACAGGGTTGCTGTGTACATTTTACTTTATCAAGGAATGTAGTCTGTCTGCATAACTCCCAACTGAGGACTTATCCACATGATAGCCAGAGAATAGCCTGTTATGTGTCTTTTCACCAATAGAGCGATGGCATTCTTACAGTTGGTTGCTACCAGTACATGGCTACATCCATTTGTATTTCAGTGTTTTATTCCTACATAAGGGTATGTTTTTAAAACTCCTTCCAAAGCTATTTTCACAGTGTGTAACAGCAGAAAGGCTAATATACCTCTGTGTTTCTGCCTCTCTGCTCTAAATAGATATGCCAGTGTTTGTCCTGCTGTGATACTGTGTGGGGTTGTAAGGTGATGGTGTAACATTATTTCCTGCTAGAATGGCTGCTTCGCTTATCACAGTCATGTAATGCAATCCTACAACAACTGTTGGTCGACATCCACAGAACAAGTTGTGTGGTATGGTATTTCGAATTTTCCTTTGCATTCACTCATTCTGATGCATGATATAATTATTTAAGCACCAACTTAATGTATATATACCATGTTTTAGTGGTACTTCATGTAGTGTAGTGTGTGCAAGGTCCAGGGTTCGAGACTTGCTTGTCCTGAGCAGAACAAGGGCCCTCACATACAGAGTGACTAAGGCACTTTTAAGCAGTTGTGAGCGGGTTTGCGCAATGCCTCACATTGCTTAGCCAAGCACAAACAAGTGAAAAAACATGCAAACCTGCTCACTATTGCTTAATAGTGCTTACTCTCGCTCACCCCCGCGCTAATTTTTTGAAAGAAAAGAAAAATGGGGCGATAGGAAAGTGGTAAAAAAGGGGCACAAAGAGGGAAAGACAGTATGAAAAATAGCCCAGAATGTGCAGGACCGGTGTAGGGAAGGTCCAGAGCTGCCCATTTCTTCAACAGCAACAGCTGTGCATATGCAATAAATTTGGAGGTAGATGGGTGAGGACAATAAAGTGTGTTGTAATGCCAATTAAACAACATCCATGTGTCCAGTGGACATGTGTACAAAATGGGCAGCTATGTACGGGGCGTAATTATTTTTTTGGGAACAGATTGCCCTTTTTTTTCAGGTGAGAGTGGAATGTGGGGTAGGAGAAGTAGGTACATTTGGGGAGGTAGGTTGGGGAGATAAATAGACAAGCAAACAAGATGCATACAGGGGTGGTATATGACACGTGGTGGGTGAACACCTTTGACGGGGAGGGATGTTTGGAAATCGCAAGCCCATGAGCCCACAGATGGAACAGTGGGACTGAGGTCCCCACCCACGGGTAGTCACCACTGCACCTTCATGGCCCAGAAGGTGGCTGTGCTGGGAGCTGTGTAGGAGGGGCAGGCTGACCCATGAGTTGCGCCACTCAGGCCTCAAGCTGGCATAGAGGTTCTGCAACAGAACATTCAATCTCTCTATGCACTACAGCCCGGACCGTACGAAGGGTGATAGGTGCCTCTCTGCCCACGCTTGCACGGGGGCCGAACCCCATCCCCTGCAGCACTTCCACCCAAAGGTGGCACAGGGCCAATGGAGGAGGAGGAGGTCCCAGGCTGGGCACCAGATCTGTTGGTGCCAGGTGCCATGGCCAGCTGAGGTGGGACAGGTGGGTCCGCTGGGACCAGCCTTCCCATACGAACTATGTTTTGGAGAGTTTAATAAAGATATGGGTTAGTAACAGTCAACAGCATTCCCAATTAGTTATAACAGCATGCAGAAGTATTCCCATTAACCCAACTCACCAGATTTTCAACAGTTGAAAAGCAAGCATAACACATGCATATATAGAACAATAGTCGACATTACAACAGCATGCAGGTTTAATTGATGGCAACAGGCCACCAATATTGTGTTATTTTAATAGGGCACATGCATAGAAATAAATGCAAATATTTATAAACCAATAGGACATATGTCCCAACAAATGTTTTGAGATTAGACATACCGATTGAGGTGTAGAATTGCATTTTTATGCACATACAGTAGGGTGGAAAAAGATAGCTCAATTAACAACTTATATATCCTTCTAGTTTTCACTACATTCCTATTAACTGCAGTTATATGTCCCTTACGTGTATTATTACACTACCCAATGTCCTTATATTGTGCAATTGGATTTTGCTAGATCATTATATACATAAGCTGTATCTTACATACAAACTGTCCAAGATGCAGATGTTACTGCAACATATTTTGAGAATTGCTCACACACACTACTGCTAAGATGGTACACTGACAGCTCTACTTTCATATAATTATCTAGATATGTTCAGGTGAAAGTATCAGTTATATGTTAACAGCTCCCTACATTTCTGGCAGCACACTGACATTTCTTGGGAACACGATACCAAGCTACTCATGTGCCAGATTAACCTGTACATGCTGGGCATGAATCAGCAGTTGATGGCTGTAAATATGCATAAACACTACTGGCACTCCCTTCATCCACGTTATATGAGCCTACCCAAGTGTGGGTTGACACTGCTTAATACAACACTACTATTTGTAGAATGCAACAGTACAACAACATATCAAAGAAAATGAACAGACACACTCCAGGAATTATACATTTATTAAAGGATTATTACACCTTTATTTACTGGGCTAAAACACTTTTTGAAGGCTCTCTCATTTATTTTATTTAACAGTACATGCAGAATAATTACTAACCTGCCTCATTACGCAGCCTTTGCAGCCTATCTTCATAGGCTTGCAGATTCATAGCCCGGTCACCTGCAGCTGTGAAGCAAATGCAGTGATATTGAGACATACCTATCCATAGTATAGACAAGCATGGCAATTCTTAACTTAACACAATGGCTACTTACTCAGTACTGGAGCATTAGGCATCTTACGAGATTCCTGGATCCACCGGTCCAGTTCATCCCCCCCTGTGCCACTTCAGGTCAGAATAATGATGCCTGACCTGCTCACCAGTCCGAAGAACACCAGTGGTACTGGTGAGATCACGGGCAAGACTGTTCCAGGCCTCTGTTTTATATTGGGTACCCTGGTACTGGCCCCGCAGGAGTTTTTGCTCATGTTTGTGGATGAGGAGCCAAACCATAATTTTGGACTCCTGGATGCCGCAGCGTTGCACTCTAAACTGAGTGCCCTCATCTACACTAGCCATGCTGACTGCAGAAGGAAGCTACAACCAGTTATAGCAAGTATTCCCACCTGTGGAGATTAAATATGCCTAATTTCCTGCACTTATTTGTGATTGGCCTGTTTTGGAAAAGCTCAGCTGTGGGAACACCTGCTTAGCTGATGTTGGCAATGTTTAAAATCCCTTTGATAGATATGTCTCTGTTGAAAGTGCATGTTTGTGAAATGCTATCATGGCTTAGTGGTTAAGTACTGTGACTATAGTGCACAGTATCCTGAGTTCTAGCCCTGTTCCTGCTTTTTATTTTCCTGCTGGGCAGAACTGACTGGTTAAGGAACAGCAAAGCAGGTGTGAGCGTGTTTACCCGACTTTGCCCGACTTTGCCCGACTTTGCCCAATGTTGCCCGACGTTGCGCTGGTTCATGTGGAGTTGCGTGAAGGTAATCAACAGTAACGTCCGGTGAACCTGTGTTACTCCTCCTTAGCATTGCGCAGCTATGCGCAAATGTATTTAAATATGCTCAGTACTGGTAACACGTGGTTAGCAGTGCTTTATATTGCTTAAAATAAGGTACTCATTCCTCAGAATGCATAAACATTTTACCTTCATATATATATATATATATATATATATATATATATATATATATATATATATATATATATATATATAATTCATGCACTACTAAATTTAACAATTCAATGCTTTTTACAAACGTATACATAAAAAATGTCAGGAAATGTTTTTGTATACAGATTTCCCACAGAAAATGGAATGTGAAGTAGTGGGACTCGAACTGGGAATGCCTCCCCTTTGTGCGAAAGCTCTAACCAGTACGCTATCTTGCATAATTTGCATATATTTTTATTGTTATCCTCTTCTGGTGTCTAAGTTGCTGTAACTGTAGCTAAGCAATGGGCAAACCCAGGCAAACCCATGCAACTATGCGCAGCTATATCGGGAAAAAAATTATTTTTATTTTTTATTCTGTTAGTTGTTGAACATATGGAGGAGTGTAGTGTTACACTGTAACACATATGAACGGACTCGCTCATTTAAATGTGAAGTTGCGGCATTTCTTCATTGCAGGGGCATGGATATTTGGACTGTTCGGCAGTCCGACACGCCCCCTAAACTCGTCCAAGATCATTGTAAGCTTTAGAGTTGAGGCAGAGCGCCATCATTAATATGCATGGCGCGCTGCCATCATACTCTTACACTGGCGCTTCCGTGCAAGACTAATCTAGTCTTACACGGAAGATTAGTAAATCTGGGGGTATACGTACCCACTAAACTTCAAGTTGAAATGTAAGATAATGCACATAGCTAAAATAAACACTGGAGGTATTCAATAAAGTCTACACTGTCATTTTTGCTGTGTGTGCATCACTGCATGATGTGCACATGGCTGCAAATAGATTTAGATTCAGAAAACTCCGCTCAGCGGTGCTCACTCACATGCAAATATGGAAACTTCCATGGCATGCAAATTACAGCATAAGCAGCTGAACTATATGCTAATGAAGCCATGGAAAGGAGTGTACATGGAAACAAGACCAAGTAAAAGCCAGTTCCCTATTAGAATCTCAAAGGTCCACTTACCCAAATACGTAAACGCCGACATGTCTTCATCGAACTGCAAAAACATCGATCGTCCTGAAGCGCAAAATCCAAAATGTCGAATTGTCATGATTGGCCCTTCTGCGGTATAGCTCCATAAGGTAAGTGTGCGATAGTTACGACCTTAAGGTTAGGGTGTGGGTTAAGGTAAGTGCATAGATGATAATATATGTGAGATTTAGTGTAGGGTTAGAAGTAGGGTTTACTTTGTTTGGGCATAGCTTCTTAAGGTAAGTGTGCGATAGTTACAGACCTTAGGGTTAGGGTGCAGGTTAAGGTAAGTGCATACATGGTGGTATATGCAAGATTTAATTTAGGGTTAGAAGTAGGGTTTAGTTTAGGGTTAGAAGTAGGGTTTTGGGAAGTGTATGTATGTGATTTAGTTATTTTATTTGGGTAGGCAGTATGTGGCAGGCGGTGGGGTGGGACAACTATGATGGCTCAAGGGTTTGAATTTCGCAGTTTAGGGCATTTGGTGTATTCGTGGTTCGTGGAATATGTGTCTTTGTTTATGTATTCAGTGACTAGGGCTTTCATGGTTCCAATATAGACCCGTAAAAGCCCGTAGATTTCTACAGAACAGATCATACATAACATATAACTCCACACACATTATGACATTATCAGACATGGTGGATGCTAGAAAATTAGATTAACAATAGCAACAATTCCTTTTTAAGTGCCATGACATAAATGTAGCTTTGCTCACCCACCCAGAATGTACTCATAATTAATGTAGACAGTTAAAAGTGTAAATTCCATGAAACATACTATTCGTACTGTCATGTAAGCATATGCATTATGCATCTGACAGAATACTGTCAAATTGTATGAAAAGTTGCATTCCTCTGTGCAGATATATACCACAGTAATATCCTCCCTTGAGTGTACAAAATTGGCCTCCTCTTCAGTTTTCCTGCCTACGTGGTTACTAACTGTGTAGACTCAGGGCTTTCAGCATGGTAAATTAGGTCAAAGTGTAGGGATGCAATGCTCACTTCATGTATGCACTTCCACAGTGTTTGTGTTGAATGCATGGCAAAAGTGAATGATGACATGGGGGGGGGGGTCAGGTTACATTTATACATGTAGGTCTGTGAAGTGTGAAAGTGCATGTAAGCAGTGCATAATTTACAAGTTCTGTTTCATCCTCTTCATTGTTTTTAAAAGGTATCGTCTCTGTCCACTTTAAGTTAAACATTCTTTTTTAATGTTTGTCATTCTGTGATGTGGCGCTAGTGCAACCACAGGAAATATAGAAATAAATGGCAGGCTCATTTATGCTTGTCACATAACTACTCCTGTGGCAGCATGTGTATGTGTAGGGTTAAAGTATAGAAGGTCCTGGGTTCTATTACTGGGTCTATAACCTTTCCTCCACTTTTTGAGCTGCATGTTTCCACGCTATCAAAGAAACAGAGAAGAGTAATAACAAGATCACTTGTGTTTACCTTATTTGAACATCGGTGCCCACAGCGGCACGTAGGTGCACATTCCACACTAATGAGTACCAGTGGAGTTGATATATTCAGTAAAGCAGCAGATGTTTTTCATAGGTGCTAATTACAGCATAAGCAGGTGATTTTCAGTATGGTAAAGCTATTCAGCAAGCTATAAAGCATCCATTCTGTTTTTTCCTGAGTACTTCAATGCTATGGGAGTACAGACAAGGAAATCTTAGGCCTCAGATAAAATTGTGTCAGCTGCTGCATTTGCAAGATAAGTCCTGAACCTAGAATGTATTATTTAATAATATTAAGACATATCCTTGTATTTCTTAACTTGGTACAGTAATGAAGTAAACATTGGTGGATTTGTACAGAAAGTACCAAGCCCTTAACTACTGACAGCAGACACTTATTTTAGTTATATATGTCCATTACTCATTTTTTTCTTATTCTTCTCAATTTTAATTGTACTTTTTGCTTGTTACCCCACATAGGGTATACAGTGGAAGTGAGGAATGGTTGTATTTATTTGGGTTACATGAAGTGTGGCAGGCCACCTAGGAAGCAGACAACCAAAATTAGAAACTGGATACATTCAACTAATGCCCTTGGCAATTGTGAAAACCTGGCCTGGAGTACAGATGGTACTGGGTTCTAGTACAGAGTGTGCAACCTTTGTTTTACTGCTGTGACATTGCAGTTTACAGCAATGAAGTTCAACACAGACAACTGTCTCCTCAACATTCTTGTGGCAACAGGTATAAGTGCAGAACTGCCATACACATGGTCCTGGGTTCAAATGCACCATATTCCATATAGTTTTACTGATATGCCTTATTACATTTATGATCAAATGTATGATTGCAGGTATACTGTATACTATAACCCTGTAAATGTATTTCTGCTATCTTGATCAGCATGGCTTTAACTTTTGCAAAAAAACACATACACAGCTACCTATACGTGAAACTGCTTGCCACTGTTGCATTCTGTATGGCAGACAGCAATGCATTTTGCATTTGCACAGCACTTACCAATGCACAAACAGGTATACCTCACATGCGTGTACACATTCTTAACCGTCGCACAAATCCACTGCTCACTGCACTATGGAACTGTATATATGATGCTTTCTTATTGGTGTTTGTTGTCCATTTCCTATGTATTGCATAAAAGTACATGTGGAAACATTGCAAACTGACGGCACATTCTAAATATACATCATATATTCAAAATACATACATGTGTTGCTCTCCCCCCAAGCAATACAACCAACCCTGGGGTCTCAGTATTTTTTACACACATATATCAACCACACTACAAAGTGTATTATATAATGTTGTGTGCCTCCTCATGGATAGGGCCAGTTGGTGGTGCTGACAACCTTGATCTGCTAAACTCAAACATCCAACTATGCTCAGTAAAGGTACTTGTGCTTTTACACAGCTAGGCTTCTACACACCCTAGTGCTGTTAGGCTACTGGCCTCGCATGAATCTATGAATCTATGCTTCTATGCAGACTTTCTAGCCTGTTCTATCCCACATGACCTGCTGATGTCATTTAATATAAGTTGACCTGCAGCCATGTAAAGGTCAGACTTGTGCCATGGTCCGTGTGTAAAGTACTGAGTTCTGCAGTCTATGCACTTAGGTAGGGGTTCTGTCTCAATGCAGTTAAGTGTGTGTGTGTGTGTGTGTGTGTGTGTGTGTGTGTGTGTGTGTGTGTGTGTGTGTGTGTGTGTGTGCGTACTTCTAGCCAGAAAAGCAAGTGTGTATCCTGCAGTTACCACCCCAATCCCATAATTTGAGAGTATTTTAATACTTGCACCAGTCTACACATCTATTTCAGGCAGGCCTTCCAACTTCTTCTCTCCAGCATCCACTGCTGATGTCATCCACTATACTTTGACCTACAGACATGTAAAAGTCAAACTTGTGCTGTGGCACTTGAGTACAGTACTGTGTTCTATAGTCTTTGTACCTAGATTGGTAGGGGTTTTGGCCTCACTACAGTCAAATGTGTGTGTGTGTGTGTGTGTGTGTGTGTGTGTGTGTGTGTGTGTGTGTGTGTGTGTGTGTGTGTGTGTGTGTGTGTGTATCTACTCAGCAACGTAGACATACTATCCTATAGTTACTTCTCCAACAGCATAGCTTGCCAGTATTTTGACACTTGCACAAGCCTACACATCCATTTCATGCAGCCTTTTCATCCTCTTGTCTCCCATATGGCCTGCTGATATCATCCACTATACTGTAAGTTGACCAGCAGCCATGTAAAAGTCAGACTTGTGCTGTGACGCTTGAATAAAGTACTGTATTTTGCAGTCTGTGTACTACTGTGGACTACAAAAGGACATGTATGGATTCTATTCTCAATGCAGTCAACTGTGTGTATGTGGCTGTTACTTGACATTACAAAGAGCCTTTTACACCAGTATGTGGGACACTGTTATTACCATATGCTCAACATACAGTGTTGATGTCATCAGCTATATCAGATTATTGCATATGCAATCATCCAACCAGGGCATGATCAGACACTGGCCTGGAGCACAAACAGACATAATTTTAGATTAATTGGTTCATCAGAGGTTACTAGGCTATTGGCCCGAGAGTCTTTATAAGCCTACCCATGTTATACCCTTGTTCCCTTATTGACCAGGTTGTATGGTCTATATTTGAAGCACGAGTCTAAGATCAGCACCGACTGCCCTTATTCAAGAGGGACATAAGTGACAGCCGCAGGGTAAATTTACAGTGTTCCATCCAGTTGTCTATGTTACACTGAAATAGGGTCATTGAGGAGCTTTTTTATGTGAATTGGGAGTTTGTTCCAGAGGAGTGGCAATCTATGGGAGGCATATCTATCTCTCCAGTATGTCCTGTTAATATCACAAGCTAGGTTAAAATCCCTAGAGTGACTGAATCTTGTCCCATGTGACTTGTGGATGTGCAGCATTTCCATTAGGGCAGGGTCTGAGACTGCTCTGTAGGCCAGACACAAGTCACCTCTCAGCAGTCTATAAGATACAGGGTACAGTGACAAGGCCTTCAGTCTGTCCATGTAGATAATGTGTTGAAGGCCCTGAATGTTATTGGTGAAAAACCTATGAGGTCTCTTCAGCTGTTGCATGTGTCTGTTGAGGTATATACAGAAAGGACCATTGTACTTTATTAGTGGTCTGATGATGGATGAGTACAGGGGAGTTATAACATCCTTAGTTCTGGATGTGATGCCCTTACTTATGAGATGTGCAACATAGAAGGCCTTCCTTACCACTGTGGACACATAGTTATCAAAGTTAAGGTTGATATCAACCTGTGTTCCCAAATCTCTCACCACAGGGTTTGAGCTAAGGGGGGGGGGTTACTGTTAATATTGAAATTTGCAGGGACTTCCCCTTTGTTGAAAGGGATGATAATGCATGTTTTGCTTTTAGTTTAAGTCTGTGGCTTTGGCACCAATCATTTGTCTGTGTAACCCCTTTTTGTAGTATGTCAGCATCATTGATGGACTAACTGATTGCACCCAGATTGCAATCATCAGAGAACTTGGTAAAGCCACAGGCCATCAATTTTCACCTGGTGTTCTGAGAAATAGATTCCAAACAGTAGGGGGCCCAGCACAGATCCCTGTGCTGCACCACTGGTAACTGGTCTGCTGGTATAGGTGTAATCCCCATATTTGACTGTATGTGTTCTGTTGGTGATCCAGTTGGCTACCCATCTAGTGACATATGGGTTCATTCCCAGCTGGGTGAGTTTCTCAATGATGCCTCAGTGGGGAGATTATGTCAAAAGCCTTGGCTAAGTCAGGATAGGCTGCATGTACTGTTCTGTCTTAATCAAGGGCTTTGGTGACATTCTCGAAGAAGTGCACCAGGTTTAATAAGCATGATCTGCCCTTAATGAAGCCAAATTGGGTCAGGTCAAGAGTTTGAAGGTCACCTATGTCTTTGTTGATAAGGTCCATGATGATTCTCTCCATGGCCTTGCAGATAAGACTGTTTAGGTTTATGGGTCTATAGTTCCCAGGGTCAGTTAATGGACCCCCTTTGTGCAAGGGAATCACTGTTGCTATTTTCCACTCTGCTTGGACAAAGCCAGTACTTAGAATGTGGTTGAAGAGTGTGTCAAGTGGTTCCAATAGGTCCTGTTTTAGATCATTTAGTAGGCAGCCCTGGATGTTATCCAGTCCCATAGAGGCTGTGTTTTTGGCTATGGAGAGTGTGGTTATGACCTGCTCTTTGGAGATACGAGGTAGAGGACTGGTGACAGGTATACTTTAGGGTATATATGGTGGGGACAGGAGGGGTGAAGTTTGTGCCAAATATGTCTGCTAGCAGATTGTCAATGTCCTCAGGGTCTATATGAGTGGTACAGTCTACTAGTAGTTTGGCACACAGCTGGGCCTTCCCTTTTAGATTTCTGATGTAGCTAAAGTATGTATTGTGATTATACTTAACTAGGGATGCTAGTTTAGCTTTGCAATTGGCATTAGAGGACTTTACAAGATAGCTAATTTACTTGTTCAAACTGTCCTTCCTCTGCTGAGTCAATTCCCTCTTGTTCTTAATCATAAGTTTCTTCCTCTTGTTGTATAACCTATTTATGCTTGATGCCCACCAGGGTGGCTTTTTTATCAGGATCATATTTTGATCTGTTCAAGTACAGCTGAGGCTATACATCTGTATAGGTGTTTATAAAGGGCATTTGTGTATACCTCCATATAGCACTCATTGCTGACAGTGATAGCAGGGGGTTCGAAACTATTTATGCCATTGCTTAGGAGGCTATAGTTTGCTTTGGAGAAAATTTTCATCCTTTTTGCTCTTGAGGGGGGACAGGTATGATTGTTACTTTGATCAAGACTGATTTATGATCAGATCTGAAGGCAACACACAGGGGGTAGTGCAGAGAGACCCCTATGTTGGTGAGTACTAAGTCTAATTCATTCAAGCCCCTTGGGGGGGGGGGTGCAGACTATCTATTCCAGTTGATGGAACAATAGTTGAAATCACCCATGACAAAGGTGTTTGGCTGTAAAGTGAGTGACTCAAGTAGGTCCAGGTAGGTGGAGTGGTTCTCGTGGTTCATGGAGGGGGACCTATAGCTAACAATGATATGGAAGGGGGTTGTCCCTACAGTTAGTTGGACTTGGAGTAGTTCTAAGGAGTCATACTGTCTGACCAGTCTTGAGGTGTATTTGTCTTTAATAAAGATGGATACACCTCCACCTTTTGTTCTTTCACACTCGTTTTGAGGTCTGAATGTGTGGAAGGCAGTGTAGCCTTGCATGGCCGAGGGGGGTCTCTGCAGCCTTGAACCATGTCTCTGTGACTGCACAGACATTGGCATCTTTCAACGTAATGAGTACTTCTCTGATTTAGACACCTAGCATTGAGCAACATAACCTTGAGCTTGTATCTACTGGATTTTTGTATGTTAGGAATTTTGTTGTAATGAGGGAGGCAAGTACCTTTGTCAGTAACCGAAAGTCAAGATACAACAGGTGAAGACCATCTCTGGCAAAGCAGCATGGTCTGTCAACTAAATCTTCCCAGGCTGACAGATACTGTATCCCCCAGAATTTACACCAGAAGCTAAACCAATTGTTGATGTCATTCATCCTGGGTGATGGTAAAATGCTACTTAGGGCTAGGGACATACCTGCCTGGGACACATAATCTGAGTGCTCAGTCATGTCTCTCTTCATATAGTCCATTGAGATACATCTCAAGTCATTCACTTCAACATAGACTATGACAGAGTCATACCAGTATTTGTTGTTGAGAGACTTGAGTGTGTACATGATCTGATGGATCCTGGCACCTGACAGGCAGCTGACCGCAACCTTATACTTGTCCAGCTTGATGAGGGGGACTTTTGTGTATCTCAGTATGGAGTCACCTATGACCAAGACATTTGGTTTTGAGGTGTTTTGCCTTAGGACTTATTGGCTGAGACACTGTTGTGTGTATTATTATATGCAGTGGATTCTGTTGGGTCTTCAGTGTGTGCAGTGGGTTTGCACTATGAAGGTCTCTGATTTTTAGGTAGACTTCTAGTGAGTTGTGAGCTTATTGTATGCAAGAGGTGAAGTGCATGTGCTGACTACCTGTTTGATATCTGGTTTGTTGTTATGTGAGAGACTTAATTCCAAAGTCATAGTACAGATACAGCTCTCACATTGTATTTCTTTGATTTAGAAGTAACTGAATATCAGTATACATGAGACAATTGCTACATTGCCTCAGGATTCTCACGTCAATCAGGCTGGCTAAGGAAATGGTGAGATACTGTCCATCCATCATGGCAGGTATATACTATACTAACTAGTGGAGAGTGGGCTAGATAGACCAGGTTTTACTGTAAGACTAACAAAAAGCAGCCATTCTATGGAGGGCTATGGGTAGAAAACTGTATCAGTGCTTCACAATGCACAGCTGAGTTTCTTGCAGGGCATCAGTGCAATCTCTGAGCAGCTATGGTAAACTGAGTGCAAACCCGCACAAACATGACACTTAAATACAAGTGAAGTTAAACAATTTTAACAAAGTAACCAAAGGGAAAGCCCAAGATTGAGCCTTATTCCAGCAATCCCCAACTCAGATGGGTCCTTGGCTGCATACTCCTGCCACAAGGGTGCAGCAAGGCCTTCTTAATGTAAGATGGATGGTTTTAGTGCTCAAATGATACCACACAGTCTAGATTCAGCAAGCTTGAATCTAGCCTATTTTATAAAATGCAGCAGTACTAGAAATTGAAAGTGCAGACAATTGCACTCACAATAGCAAAAAAAAAATAATAATAAATAAATAAATTAAAAATTTCAGTAAAGCAGCAATTCAGTACAATACAATACTCCTACAAGAATGTAGACCACAAACCTTCCTAGTGTGAAATAACTGGCCTGGAGCCCAAGTACTTAAACCAGAACAAAGACACTTATAACAACAGGACAATAAGCCTTAAACCAGCAATTCACAGCTTAGAAGGGCAAAGGCTAGCCTCTCCTCCCACAAGAGTGTAGACTACAAACCTTTTTAATGTAAAACAACTGGCCTGAAGCCCAAGGGCTTAAACCAAAATTAAGAGGCTTAGAATAACAATTACAATGTAATGCGATACCAGAGAGATGACAGTGACCTGTGTTTTAATGTATCCAGATACATCATGGCAGGGTAGTAGGCCCTGTGTTATCTTGTTAAGAAAGCCCTGTGGTCTGTCCAGCTGCTGCATGTGTCTGGTGATGTTCATGCAAAAGAACATTATACTGTATTACTGTTCTGATGAGTTTGACTACAGTGCTGACATACAATCCTGAGCTCTGAATGTGATGGCATGTCTTATTATGTGCACCATACATTTGTACTAGAAAACATTAAAGAGAAAAGTTAGAAAGTAAAGACACACATTGCAGTTCCTGACTTCACAACCCTTACAAGAAAGTACACTAGAAGGTACTGACATGATGATTCTATCCACTGTATAATTTGGCAAGGCAAATATAAGTGACAGGTTCAATTATCAGTTCAACAACACAAATGCAAATATACTAGGCACTAATGTAGCGAGGGACCCTGTGCATCAAACACAAAGCTTTTGTATCCTTGAATCCAAAAGAGAGAAAACAGGAGTATGCCACAGTTATCATCACTTACACAGGGTGTTGCTGTGGGGGCAGGAGGCCTAGGCTGACACAAAAAGTCAGTGAGTGTGTGTGAGTAAGAAATGGAAGCAGGCAGGCTGAATCATGTAACTGTTGTGTATGTGTCTGTAGGGGCCCTCCATGTGAAAGTGGTATGTGAGAGTCTGCATGAACACAGCCAAGCTCAGTGCTAGCTCTATGTTTTGGTATGTCTGACAAGTGTGAGCCATGCATGATAGAGTTGGCAGCTCGTCATTGTCACCCCTGACTATGAAAACTGGTTGTGCTAGGAGTTGCACTGGTACCGCCACACTCAAGGTCAGAGGCAGTGCTGCTTCCTGAATGTGACTGATGTCTGCTGGACATGCTCCATTCGTGGGAACACCCAGGACCATGACCCCATGGCCTGCCACATCTGAGTGTGGACAGCGCACTCACCAATGGACCAGTGGAAGTACTGCCACTACAGGTGCATGATTGGGCATGGCAGTGTTGGCTATCAGCAGATGTTATGGCTGACCTACTCCCATGAGGATGTTGTTCCCCTCCCAGCAGATGTTCCATCACAGACACTGCTCATTGCATAGCAAAAAAATCCCTCAGCCCATCACAGATACCCCTCATTCTAATGTGCCATTCATCTGATCCAGTGAATCGGCAACACAGTAGAGACAGTCATGCATGCCACATCAACAAGTATGAGCATTTGTCTGGAGCACCTTTCTAAAAGTGCCTGTACCTCCGTAATGGCAATAAACATACACTGAATGACATGGGAAGAAGAAACCTGCACCAGGTGGAGGAAGGACAGCAAGCCATCTCAAAGCACCCCTATCAATCCTTCTACATGGCACCTCACCAACACTTTGACTACAACTAGACCCAACAGGCACTGACGCCACAGTAGCCACACTTCCCTGATCAATGTCCTCTCCCTCCACCTGTCCAAATGCAGGGGGTGGCTGGATGTCAACCTCTGTGTCAGATTCAACCTCTACACCCCCCAACTGTGCCTCAGTTTTGCCACTGCACTCCCACTGTCATGATCACTTGTGATAAAAAGGAAGAGAGACAGGCATATATTAATATCTGCACTACTATGGTGCAATATACGCTAAATAACTAACAGTGCTGCCACTATTACAAACAGTACAGCAATACACACAACAGGCCTAAAATGACACATCATGGTATTTATTTAAATTGATCTGCAAGTACTGACCTAAATTTATTTGACTTTCCATCTGCAGGAGGCATATGTTGCTGGATTCCTGATGGTCCTGAAATAAGTTAAGCAAGAGTTAAGGGCAACATCATCACATTTAACAGTAAGACAGGGGGTAATACATGTACTCCTCTATATCTGTGTTAACTGTACGTTCAACAAGAATGTGACTGACAACTCCAAACTGAGCTTATCACTGTACCAATCTGCAACTCCCTCCCTCAAAAAAGATATGTGATACAGAAGTAACTTTTATTTCAATTGTTTTACTGTGCAACAGTATTCAACTGGTCATATAACAAAGCCTACCTGGAAGGTCCACCTGGTACTCAGAAGGAGTAGTGCCCACATTAATGACATGCTGTGGTCCACTCGGCTGTGAGCTCTCATGTTGGATATTCAACAGGAACTCCTGATTGGGGGTAAGAGGTGGTTTTGTAGCAGGCCATCCCTTGGTTAAATTTTGGTCTCGGGCAACAGCAGCTGCTTGCCTACATGCAGAGGTAATCATGTCAGTGGTGCTGTGGTGCACCTGTTCATATGTTTAGCTGTGGACGCCTATATAACTGATGTTGACAACAATCTGCTGCCATACTCATAGCCTTTCTTGCATATTGGGATGATGGGATGACCCCTTTCCAGCAGAAATGCCCCATGTTGATAGAAAGGGTCAACAATAATATTGTTCCTCACTTTACTGAAGGGGGAGCTGCATCTCACTGACACTCTTTGTGTCCTAAAAGACAACAGAATGATAATATCACATAACTACAAAGTACTGTTTCCTTTTAAAACAGTAAAGGTAGGAAGTCCGTAGTACCCACTGGTAAAACATAAAACAGTCTACAGATGTGAAATACTAACAACAGGCAGGATGCAAAGCAAGGACAGTAGCAACAGCTACATATCCTTGTATGTGCCATAGCAATAACTCAACTGTGCCCCCCAAAAAAGAACAATCCATTCTAGTTTGGGACATAATAGTACCCCCCCCAACCACAAAAGAACAAGAAAATGAACCATTTTGCCAAAAAAACATCTTTGAAATGCTAAACATGCTTTCAAATGACCTGTTCCTGGAACATCTGTATATATGTATCACACAGCTTTCTATTTTCATGTATTGTCAATCATGTGTACCTCTGAAATGGCTTGAAAAAGATGACTATGCCATCAGTACACTTCTAGCTAATGCATACAGATAAAAGTGTAAACGTCTTTGCTTCACATTATTCATTAATATATTCCAGCATATGCATTATATAGATAACAAAATGGGAGCATACCTCCTGGAGTTCAATACTCCTCTGTAAAGATATTTTTGGAAAAAAATTGCTTTGTTGATGTCCTGCAAATCTGTAGTGAGTGTCATCACCATCAGTTTGTCTAGCTACACATTTGCCTTTTTATAATGGAATAGATTATAAATGGCTTGCATCTGTCTTAGCCTGTGTTTCAGCAATGCTAATTACAGTATAAGCAACTGAACTGCATGCTAATCAACTAATCTGGTGGAGCTATTCAACAAGTTATAAAGTAAACATGTAGACTCCATGCTATTTTTTTCTGTGGATTTCAAAAGTAATGGAATACAGACACAGAAAGTCTACACAGAGAGAATGTTAGGAGCTGCTGCTGCTTAACTCCATTTGTATGTGCTAGAGGCTGCAGGGCAATGCTGATCCTGCTGCCAATAGGCCTAGGCTGAGACAGAGAAGAGTTTTCAGACCACATTTAACTTATCACAGCATATATGAAGTGGACATTGTAGAGTGCTACAGGGTGGACAGGGACACAATACAGGAACTCTGTGACCACTTCTAGCCTCAACTCAGAGCCAGTATTTCAATGTATCCCAGTTGGACAGGGGCATCGGCTGCTGACTTGTCAAAACATGGGCTAAATTCTTGGCTAGACCTGTAAGGGCCTCAAGGCCAATAGCCTAGTGACTTCCTATTGTTAGGATTAACATCCTATATTAAGATTCTATAATCCTATGTATTGGCTGTGTACTGCTTGCATTATAGCCAGCTCTGAACTAACATTGTGGCAACTGCTGCATTTACAAGGTAAGCCCTGAACATGTACTGTATTGTATAATAATATTATGACATGTCCTTGCATTTCATCACTTGGTATAGTAAGCAAATAAAAGATGGGAGATTTGTACACAAATTAATGTAACGTGACATCAGACAGTTATTTGATTTGTATGTGTCCATTAGTATTTAGCAGGCCTCATGCATAAAAGAGTCAGACATTTATACTTCTCCAAAGTACTGATGATCACTGCATGCCCTCAGTTTAGCAACATATGTTTGTAATGGGAAATCATAACAGAGAGAAGTTAGAAAGTAATAAGACACATTGCAGGTTCTGACTTTACAACCCTCACAAGATCAAACAGGCAGGATGCACAACAAGGAGAGTAACGTGAGCAATATATCTTTATTTGTGTCATAACAGTAGATCAGCTTGGGTCCACCCCATCAAAAGAACAGTGTACCCTTGCATGTGCATAACAGGACCTCACCTTTGCTCCCCCCCAACAAGGCAGTCTATGCTTGTTTATGCCATCCAACCGGCACTTCATTTGAAGCCTATCATAGTATTCCCAGGTAATATCCTCACACATTTTAAGGTAAATGATATAGACTGGCTAACACATTGCATGTCTCGGAGTACTGGTCAGATAACTGATGAATGACCAAGAAACACAGAAAGGTAAGACAGAGCTGTATATTTGCAAGGAATAATCATAACACCACATACAAATATATTAACTATAATAAATTTACAAATAGGTTATGCCTTGATATCGCTGTACATTCAGTTTCACTTGGTTGTGTGAGGAATTACTACATTTTTTTCTGCAAAGCTGTTTGTGTGCCAAAGATGGATAAGTTACCCATCCTATTTTCTGAAGGTGCATTGGAGAGAGAGTTGGGATCCAGACCTATGTAGACATATCTCATATTTGCTAACATTTTCTACTGTGTATGTCATAGATTGATTTTCCCTCATTTCAGCTCTTTCTCATTTATTTTTGTTTTCAGGCCACTGTTTGCATGATGCACAGCTTAGCACAAACAGCTTTGGCTATGCTTATCTCTTTTGTGTGTAGAGCAGGAGCACACAAACTGGATGAATGGACCACCAAGGCAGCAGACAGGACCCAGACAGCCGCAAACCAGATGCATTCAATTAATACTATTGGTCATTGTGCAAACACGTTGCCCAACAGTGCACACTGTCGAGCGCAGTGTTTGCATGATATTAAGCAATGCACAACACTTTCAAATGCTGCAAATCCAGCAGGTGCATACTCTAAGTAATCACAATACCGGCAAAAGGTAGGAAAGCATCATTCTACATTGATCTGTGGTAGGCATGGCAGGCATTCATGGAGAGGTTTTGATATTCTGGCCTCAAAGATGGGATGTCCAGGAGTCCAGAGTGTTTTTAGACTCCTGGTGAATAAACATGGAACCAGACTTTTGAAGAGGGACTATCATGGCTCAGATTACAAGTCAGAGGCATGGAGCAGTCTTGCTCAGGCTCTGACCAGTGCTGTCAGTGTCTCCCTCACTGTTGAACAATGTAGGCATCACTACAGAGACCTCTTAATGAGAAATATGGATACTCTTGACCATTGGATCAAGGACTGTGGGACTGGGAGCACCCCACAGATGTGTAAGTATCACTTACAGAGACTAATGTAAGAGATAAAAGCTGGAAATAGTCAGGATTAGTATTCATGATGGTATTTCTGTTCTGTTCTGTTTTTTCCACAGTTGTCACAGACCAAGAACTGAATGCGTGAACCCATGCTGCTAGAATGACATGGACGTGAGAAGCATGTGGTATATATCCATTTGAACTGTACTGTTATTTTGGCACTAAAACTAAAGACACCTTTATTTGTTTATTATACATTTGTATCAAACTCAGCATTCATTTTTCGATTGTAACAGAAAAGTATGCATGGATTAGTTTGGAAGCCAAAACAACGCTTCAGTATTAGAGAGTAGTCAGAGGTTGTGGGTTCAAAAACCACACTTCCAAAATGTTCAATGCTGTTAAGCTTTCATCGATATTGCAATGTAACATCAGAGCTCTAAAGCAGTGGCACCAATGGCCTACTGTAAACTGTAATCAGTATAATTGGAACATGCATATGTGCAATATATGTACACATCAAGGATTACTTGCTGCAATCTGTAGCACAGTGTGCATCTGTTATGAACTGGGTAGCCTTAACAGAATAAAAGTTATTTGTTAGGAATTGGTAGTCTTAAAATCAAAGGTAACAGAATAGAGTCAAATAATTGTATCACCAAGGTCCAGCATGTCTGTGACACAACCTGGTAGCACCCCCTCTGCTGCCCCTGCACTACCTGGCTCCTCAGGTAGTTCTGCCCTGCAGGATAGGCCATTGAGCGCAGAGGCAGAGCTGATGATTTTACCACCCACAATGAACTTCCAGGGTTGGTGTGAAGGATTGTGTGCCACACAATTGGTGCATGACTACGCCAGATGAAGATGCTGCTCACCATCAGTATATTGCATAGCACAATGAGACACAGATGTCAGACATTACACCCATAGGTGCAGTGAGGTGATAGTGATGACAGTCCAGTGGGTGGTAACTCGATTCTCACTTCACCCAGCTTGACATCCATGGGTTCACGATGTCTTCACTCTCATCCCAACCATGGTATTCACCCATCCCTTGTGTCCTTCACTGTCCTTGTGTTTTGTGTTGCATGTCTTGTCTGTCTGAAATTGCTTACTCACCTACCTGACCTACACATACCAACGTCCCTCCCCCAACATTCCTCTCTCTCTCAGAAAAAAGGATACCTGTCACAAAAACAATGTTGTGCCATACATCGACATTTCACACATGTGTTGTCTTGACACACTTGATTTGGTCAAATTGGTTATACAATATGATTTTGTTGTAGTCATCCCTCTCTCTGAAGTTTACACTGCAAATTCAGATAATATTCTGCAGATCTGAATGTCTTTTATTGTAGAAGAAATTAAGAGCTATGGTTCTGTCCTACATCCCTCCTGCACATTCCTGCCCTCCTTTCACTTTGTTCTTCCCCATGATTGCTCCCAATTTCATCACTTTCCTCTCTTTAGCATTTCTTTTCTTTAAAGCACAATTGAGCAATGGTGCACATTATGCACTAATGTGCAGGTATGGCAAACAGCAGTTATAAGTTTTATATACATCTGTATTGGAAACCAGTACCAGTACCATTTATCCATATTTCTGAGACTCCACACCAACTATGACAGTTCAGAATTTGGATTTACACATAAAAGTATTTGAAACTGTTACATATGCCTGGATTCGAACCCATTACCATCTGATCCCAAAACAAAATGGATCAATGCGTTAACAGATGGTGCTACAGACTCAGTTGTGTAGCAGCTGTATTTAGAAACTGAATAGCAAATGGCAGACTTAACTGCTGTTGTATACACCTACTACTTAAATGACTCTCTGACTGCAGGTATTAATTCACTTACTCCATTAATTCATTGCTTTTTGGAGGCAGATGGTACTGGTTCCAAATATAACTGTAGCTAATACATTGAACTACTTTTGTATTACCATTGCTTAATGATGTTGAGAGTTGTGCGTCATCATGCACAATCATGCACAAATGCTTTATAAAACTAAATGGGTAATGTGCAATAATGCTTTATTTAACAGTGCTGGGGATTGTGGAATGATGCTTCATACAAAATTAATGGGAAAGATACAACATTGGTGATATGGAGAGCAAGCACAAGGGAGTGCAAAGGGAAATCCTTGCTAAACTGTGTCAGTTACTATTGATTGTATAAAATACATCTGTTACCTAACGGACTCTGTGGCAGGATATGATAATGCATTGTTGTTGGAGGCAGATGTTACTGGTTGAATGCAGGTGCAAGTAGTAATTTTACAAGTATGTATGATACTTTTAAATACATTTACTTGTATTGCTGCCATTCACTAATGCTTTGTGTTCATGTGCAATGCACACCATCACACAATAATTCTTTAAAGAAAAGAAATGGGGAAGACAGGAAAGTGGTGAAATGAGGAGCAAGCAGAGGGAAAAATAAAGTGAAAGGAGGGCAGGAATGTGCAGGAGGGATGTAGGAAAGAACCATAGATATCCATTTCTTCAACATGATCGTATATGCAAAATATTAGCTAAATTTAGACTGTCACCTCCAGAGAAAGGGGTGACTGCAACACCATCATGTTGTATAGCCAATTGGACCGAATCAAGTGTGCAAAATGGAGAGCTTTGTATGGGACGATTTTCTTTTTTTTTTTTTTGAGAGCGAGGAATGTTGGGGAAGGGATGTAGGAATATCTGGGTGAGGTAAGTTGGGTAGGCAAGAAAGCAATTGCAAACAGATGAGACAGACAAGACAAGTGACAGGGTGGGAAATTGAGGTCTCATGCACATCCAGATGGTTGACAGTGAGAATCTAGCCCTCACCCCAATGGACTGTCATCACTGTCACTTCATTGTGCCACTGGCTACAGTGCCCAATGTCTGTATCTAAACTATGATGGAGTGGAGGAGCCCCATCTGGTATAGGGGTGCACCGACAGTGCGAGAGTACAATCCTACGCACCATCCCTGGCCATTCCTCTTGGGTGATAAAGTCACTGCCTCTGCCATTGCTCCTGGAGGGAGCCACAGGCCTGTCCTCTGGGGCAGAACTACCTAAGGGTCTAGGTAGTGCAGGGGGAGCAGAGCCAGTGTTGCCATGTTGTGCATCAGATGTGCTGGGCAGTGGTACTGTAGCTGGTGGAGTGGGGGGCGGTAGGAGGATCCCATGGGAGAGGCCTACCCCACTGTGTTGTGGGAAAAATAAAAAAATTAAAAAATTAAATAAAGAAAGAAGATAAGGTTGGGGTGAGAGGAAAAAGGGGAGAACATCAGTAACTTCATATATGACATAAAATTATTTGACTGTAGCCTGTTACATTTACTTTTAACACTACAAACTCCTTCATTACTTTTAAGACTACCCACTTTTTAGCAGAGGCACACTATAGTACAGATTGCAGCCACCAGTCCTTGATGTGTGCATTTATTGCACACGTGTATTCCAATTATACTGATTACAGTTTACAGAAGACCATTTGTGCCACTGGTATAGAGGTCTGAAGTCACATTGCAATAATGATGAAAACCTAACAGTATTGTATGTTTGGGAAATGTGGTTTTTGAACCCACAACCGCTGGCTACTGTCTAATACTGTACTGTTATTTTGTCATATAGACTACTGCATGCATACTTTCTTTTTACAGTTTAGAGATGCATGCTCACTGTTATTTCAAAATATGGATCTGTTGCTTTGTGCTATAGACTAAGGCATGCATAATTTATTTTATAATTGAGACATGCATGCTTGGTTTGATACAACTGAATTAAATACCAGCTAAGCTGTCCTTAAGTGTTAATGCTACTAAATTACTATTAAAATTATATTTATTAAATTACTATTTAGAACAGTAGTATTCTGATGCATACATACAACATGCTTCTTGCATCCTTAAGAAACACTCAGCATGGAACCTCACATTTGAGACTCAGTCCTTGGCAGCTGTGAAAAAAAAAGCAGAACAGAACAGAATACCAATATTAATAACAGTCTTGACTATATTCAGCTTTTATCTCTTAAAATTACTCACTGAAATTGATACGTGCACATCTGTAGGGTGTCCGCTGTACTAAATTCCCCGATCCAATGGTCAATGGTACCCTATTCACTCCTTCGAAGGTTATCAAAGTGATGTTTCTATTTGCTCATCATTGTGGGGGATACCTGTAGCACTGATCAAAGCACTGGTAATACTATTCCAGGCTTCAGACTTGTATTCAGAGCCTGAATAGTCCAGCTGCAGCAGCTGGGGCCCAAGCTCCTTAACTAGGAATCCAATAAAGACTTTGGAATCCTGAACACTCAATCTCTGTGTCCAAAAGCACACTCCTTCACCAGCAACACCAGACATGCCTACCATAGCTCAAGATCAATGCAAAATGAGCATTTTCTGTCAATTGCATTTTGTATCCTGATGTTTTCCAACCAATTGCACATCTTGCAGTTACTGAGAGTGTGCACATTTTGGTTTTGCATCACTCATACATGGTAGGTGAGGGTGAACACTGCCGGGCACAGTGTTTGCATGATGTTAAGCAATGTGTAACAATGGCAAACACTGCAATGTCAAGATTATTTGGTATACCAGCACTTTAGTAAATGTGCTAGTCAAATGGACCATATCTACAGTTCTTGTATACTTACAGCTATTGCCACAAAAAGATTGAGAAACAAGTTGTGTATGTTGCACTTCATTGCTATAATCTGCAATTTCACAACAGTAAAACAAAATTTGCACACCCAATATGAGAAACACAACACTTAACACCTGCTGCCACTGGATTAGTGACATGATATGCCCTATCTTAATATTTATTGTAAAGTTTTCACTGTTAGTAACAGCGCAATGGACAGTAGTATTAACTGAATGCATCCGGTTTATGTTTGTGGCTATCTGGGTCCTGTATGCAACCTCAGTGGACCATTCTTCCAATTTCTGCACTGCTGTGCTTCACAAAAAACAGGTTAGCAAAACCAAACAAGTTTGTTGCACTTCATTGCTATAATCTGCAATCTCACAACTGTAATACAAAATTTGCACACCCAGTATTAGAAACCTAGACCATTTGCACTACACATCTACTCTTAACACCTGCTGCCACTGGCACTGGAGCAGTCCATTTATAACATAATCTTATTGTAAGCTTCCCAGCCCTGTCAATCCTGTCTATTCCCTCCCTCTTCCTGTTGAGAGTTTACTTATTCTTCCCCTGAGCTGTGGCACCATCTTTAAATACTAAAAACCTTTGCCTGACTACACTCTTTTTCTGTCTGTGCCACGGGAATCCCACAGTTGTGTGCACAACTGTAAGTACCATTCGTACTTATGATTATACTTACATGCTGAATCAAAAAGCCTGATGTAGAAAGGCACCATCTTTTGGCTTAGCTTTTCTGCCCTTGCTTCATAGGAATCCCCAGTAGTGTACTCGCTTATACCATATTCCATTCTTTTTTAATTAGTACTCTATTGAGTCATAATTTACTGCATGTCCCTTTCTAAAATCCCTAGCATAACTACATTATTTTCCTACTTCTCAGTGAACTGCAGCTCCCCATTAGTGCATAAATAATAAAATCAAACAGAAAGTAGCATTTAAACCAAAACAATAGGCTGCCCTATTTCTGTAGTTGCTAACTTTCTCACTGATTGTTTTCTGTTTGGCGACTGCTACTCCTCCCAGAAGGTGTAACCCACTCCGTTTGCCCTTTGGGCTCACTCAGCCAACCCAACTAGCCTTCCCCAAAACAGAAACCTGGATGCAGTCTAACCATCTGGCACTAAATGCAAATAAAACCAAACTAATGTTTTTTTCCCCTACCAAAACTCCATTGACAAATCCACATTCATCATATTGAGCTAAGACAACACCCTCCTTGAAATCGTTCCCAACACCAAGCTTCTTGGCATCACTATTAATGAAGAACTAGAATTCGATACCCGCATCCACTCCACAATTAAGAAAATCCACCAAAAGTTAGGTCTCAGACACAACCACTTCCTAAGCCCCAATACCCATCAGACTCTTGCATCCACCTTCCTATCCCCTCCCTTATGTATGGTGCCCCTCTTTTCACCACTCTCCATCTTGGCCTTCAATCCAAACTTGAATCCTGCTACCACAAGATCTCCAAATGTGCAACCAATTCAAAAAACTTATCCCACCACTGCCACTCCCTCCTTACCCTCAACTGGCTTGAACTACTTCCTTAAAATCTTACATTCCCAACCTCACATAGATCCAAAAAACAAAATCTCCTTCAGGTCCACAAACCTGCATGACCTCCTGGCCATCTACTGCTATCCCACTCCTTAGCTAAACAGTGGAACTCTCTCCCCACACACTTACACAACCTACCTAACCGTACAAATTTCAAATCTCAGCTAATCTCTCATCTTTCTTCCAAATGAGAATTGCAACACTCCAACTTAAACCCCTCCTCCCTCATTCCACCTTGCACTGACTCAGCCAACTACCTCTACTATTACTTCACCCCACCCAAAACAATCTCTCCCCTACCAAAAACTAATTTTCTCTCTAATATCTATTGGACTATACTCTCCGATCTGAATTATATTATTACCCTCTCCATACATAATATTTAACTAACCTACTAATGGCTAGTAGCTATATATTTTGAAATGTTAAACCTACAATTGAGTTTATAACAAAAATATTTACTTTATGTAAATGTTGAAATTTCTGTACTGAATTATGTCTTTTCATTTTTGTAACATTGTGACATGCCAATTGCAAATATCATGGAGCTTATCTGTAAATGTTTAATTAGCTGTATGAACTATTCCCTTTTGTAACATGTGAAATGTAACTTGCAATTATTGTGAAGCTTTCTTCCCCGGGCCTCCACTGAAAATGGGCTCTTCTTGGCCCAGTGGACTTCCCTGGTCATCAAACCTAAATGAATAAATAAATAAAGAAAAACAGGTTAGCAAAGCCAAACATGTTTGTGCTCAGTGGTGCATCACTCAAATTCTGGCATAAAAAAAAATAAATAAATAAAAAAAATAAAAAAATTAAAAAATTGGAGACATAGTTAAAATGAAGAAAAACAATCCATGGGAGTGCCCCAAACAAATGTTAATGAAGAAAACTGAAATAAGGGAAAAGCAATTGCAATGCTGTCCTACTTTTATGGCCAGTAACCTTACACAGAAATTATATCTGCATCATACATCCCAACTGTCCAGAATTTTGCAAAATGTCCAGATGTTCCTTGTAAAATGTGTGGTTTTCTGGAAAATCACTAAAGATTGAAGTCAATACATAATGACATACATTTCCGTTTTGTACTTCATATCCTTCAGAAAATGCATGCTAACACAAATCCCATTATTCTAAATTCTTTCTTACATTTATAGGAACGATATGGTAAATCTGTCCCTATTTCTGTCCCTTTCTCTCCACATTATTTTAATCTTTGTCCAGATTTCTTGCACCAAAAGGTTAGAAGGTATGACCTGCATTCATATTACAGGTTTCACAGCCAGCAACACTGCTGTGAGCTGTGAAACCTTGCTTATGCTCACCTTGCATCATTAATATGCATGGTGTGATGCCGCGAGATGAGCAATATCTGCACTGCACAGAACCTGCATGGAGTTTATTGAATCTGGGGGACTATTTGGAATTTACCATTGGAAACAAAGGCTATGAAAGGGGCCTCAATAACAAAATTAATAATAATATGAAATTAATTAAACTTTGTTGTCTAATGACCACATGATTTCAGATATTAAGGAGAACAATGAATACAAGAAAATTATTGGTTGGTTTCACTCTAAAGAACCTTGGCTTGGTGTCACTTTAATTATTGCATCCTTATATGATGAGCAGCATTCAGGAAAGAAAGTTTTAACCTGTAAAACTTGTAAGGATATTTTTCTAAATGTGAAGAGGTATAAAAGAATTTCTGAAATAGTCATAATAGAATTAGTCTATAGTCAATAAAATATGATTGGCCGGATTTCATAAAGTTCATAAAATCTGGTGCATCATGCCGATATCAGTGCAAAATTTCTAGATAACATTGTAATATGTTAATATACAACAAGAAACTCAGACTAGGTCAACGAACAATGGTGCATCACAGTTACAGTGATGCACTATAAAAATGCACAAGTCATTTGTATTTAATAATAAATGGTTGTCCAATCACATTGTACAGTACCAAAGATATGGAAAGATGATCACAATTCAAGAATCCTAACAGTTGTAAAGAAATATAACAAAATCTGTAAGGTTAAGGACACCTATAGAATATAACTGACTCTATTATGATAAAAAAAAATTAAAAATGCCAGCTATCTCAGTGTACAGTGTTTGACAGTCATAACATATATTTGCAGGAGTCGACACAGACACATCTCTGACAACTACAGATATTTCCATATGTCATCCACTAACTTATAATATATGATTCAAAGCTGCAAGGCTATTTGCAATATATAGGTATATTTCTATCAGTCTTTACAGTAAACTCAGAAACAACTATGGATATCTACATAATATATATATATATATATATATATATATATATATATATATATATATATATATAAAAACAATGTAACAGTACAGTATAATGAATATAGCAGGCTGTGCACATGGATGTGAAAAAAACTACATTAGGTAACACCCAAATATAATGAGAACAAGAATGCATTGCAAGCATTAGCCATTAACTTGTGTGCAACAGGCACACATGTGGCACATGTTCACTGTGTCAAATTAATAAATGGCAATGGTAGTAGTTGTAACAACGGCAAGCATAACTGCAAATAATAATTGGAAAATATGAAAATGGGAGGGAGGTGGACAACCTGGGACCACAATGGAAAAAGCAGAACATGGCAAACTGACACAATGCAAATGCATGCACACCGGGTGGTGTAGAAGCCACACAGACATACATTTGACCAAAATGGAAAAATGTATGTCAAGTGGCCAGATGGCTTGCTGACGTCCACAGAAACTGAATATGTATAAAACACACATACACAGCAATGTGCAAAGATGTCAAATCAACATGCATAGGTAACCAAGCTAAAAATTAAAAGCACATACACATATATTGTCATGCAAATGTCAACTAAAGAAACACATGTGTATGTCAACCACACTGCTCATTACGGAGCAGAGGACAATCCTGTGAGCATCATTACAGCACATTAACAGTACATCACTGAATGCTCACGTCAGTGGTTTCTTTCTGTGTCAGTATATAACTGACTATTTGCACACACACACACACACACACACACACACACACACACACACACACACACACACACACACACACACACAGCCATTTAATGTGTACAACTATTTCTGGAAGCAGTGCATCAATGTCACTACATCATGGCTGTAGAAATGCTACATACAGCAAACATGGTGTAATGTACTGTGAAAGAATGTGTTATCTGTAACACTGTGTACAGATTAATGTTATGTTGCTGTTTGATGCAGTCAGCAAAGGAGGATTGCACATAGACATGATATATCTGTATATGATCCCACATGGCATCAGTATTGCCAAACCATGATACAACATCATGACAGTGGGACAGCATGACATCTGTCATCAAAAACATATGGAATGACATGTTTATATGTTGCACATACCTGATATGTCAGAACAGAAATCCAAGATATATCACACTGTTACTGATGGAGTATGGACAATGTATGTTGTCTATCAGTCACCCCATTAAAACACATGTTTACTGGCTACCTCTTGAAGCAATATCTGGCATTTAACTTCCACGATGCTTGAACAGTTGAATGTGTGTGGACAGTGTAATGTGTGTCATGCACACATTGAAATCAAAGTAAATGTCATACAATAATAATGCATAAGCATGACAGATACATAGTATGCATGCACAAGAGTGCATATACAGTAAAATCAATGCAATGGCAATCACCATTTAAACAGCATAACACAAATGGAGCACACAGACAATACTTACCAACTGGAGGAACCAGGCTGATGGGGCTCAGACTCCCGAATGATCTCATGAGCTATCATCTGAATGAATCCTGCATAGCCCATGCCATATCCTCAAAGAAGGTATCCATTGTTTCCCTCATCTTGGTTCAGAACACATTGGTCATAACCATCTGGATCTCCTCCAGAAAATCATTCCTGTCCTAGTCATGTCAACATCTCCTCCAGGGTGCAGGCAGGATGTCAGGGGCAGGGGCGGTTCTAGGGTCCTCAGCTTTGTCTTCATCATCATCATTACCACCATCCTCTGAAGAATCTGGCAGTGGTCACACATGTGCACGTTATCGTCTTCAGATTAGAGAACATGCATGGGTACCATGCTCTGTAAAAAATAATTTCTAAACATGACAGAAAAGAAAAGCAAATGTCTATCATGCAGAACAGTCCTATGAATAACATAACACAACACAATATGATTATGATGACAATTAACACCTGGACTGAGCCTCGTCCATTATGGACAGCTATCTATGGCTCTGTATATAGTACTCCTAAAAAGAACAACAGTATTCCTATATGAACAATTCTCTATGCTTAGACACACACACACACACACACACACACACACACACACACACACACACACACACACACACGCAGGTCACTAGCTTTGTAAAAATGTATGAATGCTCAAATCAACATATTGAACTGTCTGCAATCAATGATTAATATAGGCAGCCACAACACATCATTGTTAGAATGAGGAATAAGTGATATGACAATACTGTAGACAATAGGCAAGCCATAGGACAAATTTCTGAGACAGACAGCATGATATTTTGAACACACATCAGTATAATGGGTACAACACTAAAAACAATTTGATGTATTCAATCAACAGAACTGTTGACATATGAGAATCTAATACATCTGTTACTAACAGTATTGTATGTGTATAACTCTATTCATTATCGACAAAATCAAGCAACAATTAGCACACTGAAAAATAAAAATGTATGGAATATGCTTGCTGATATTGAACTGTCGCACTCAAATGTGTATCTGCATTAGTGTTAGTCAACCTAGGCTGTAACATTGTGTTAAAAATCACCTAAGGGGTTAGAGACGGATGCAATACCAATCTGGACCTGCAGGATGGGCAAAATATGACTTGCTGCAATCAAATTGTTATTTGCTCAAGTGTCAGTCATCCTAAGCTATAACTGTGTTTATACAAAAACACCCAAGGTGTCTGAGGCAGATGCAATACCAATGTTGACCTGCAGTGTGTGCTGAATGCAAATGACTGCAATCAAAAGGATATTTACTCAAGAGTCAGTCAATCTAGGCTATAACTCTGTTTCTACAAATAAAAAAGGCATCTGAGACAGATGCAATATCAGTGTTGAACTGAAAGCTATGCCCACACAGTCTGCAAACAATGACACAGAAGACACCTATTCACTCTATATAGGCAGGCTATGCACAACAGATCAATCATCAGAAACAGAACCAGACATACAAGTACACCAAACCATGGCACATAAACACTAACCAAAGCATTTACACTTTTATGTAAAACACACACATTTTATAATATCTGTGGCAGATACATAAAAGCGACTGTTATTTATGTTGTGGAGTAGAGTTAAAAAATGTGTGCTGAACAAATTACTCAAAGATTCAAATAAAAGTGAACATATTAGATTTTATTCACAGTTATAAGTGCAGCTATCATATGATGATTTCACATACTTTACTGATGCATGATGGGTATTCCTGCAATCTGATCAATAAACATGTTATTGTGAAAAATACAGGCCTGAAAATATGGGAAGATGCATTTCAGTTCATAAAATATGTAAAAAAAAATCAACATACCTCTCTCCCAGTGCTGATCCCCATGCCTGTGCATCCATTAAATGCACATGCTCTGTTCCAGCTGTGCTTGCTCTTCGTAACCCGGAACAAAAAAAAAAAAAAGAATTTCTGAAAAAGGGATTCATTAAATAACACTGATATACATTTCTCAACACAGTTTTTAGACATTTCTTTCTGAAATACATTAAATAAGCACAATATACAGTTGACATTTTTTACATGCAGGTATTACCATCTTTGAACACAGATTGGAGAACATGTGATTCAAACCTGCAACTAGAATATACATCCACACTCCAAACCCTGAAAACTACCTGCCTACCTAAAACATCTCAACATAGACAGCATATTTTGTAGGCAGTGAAAAGATTTTATGTTGTGACATCATCTCGATGGGAGGTGGTCTACTAATAATGCTCTTGGTTTAGGATTGCAAAGTATGAACATGTGCTGCTCATGCAGCTGAACAGTTGGAAAAATACATTCATGTTATCATTGTATCCAGATGCAGTAATGGTAATGGAGAGCACGCATTCCTCATGCACTAACAGGGTCATGCAGCATACAGCTTTTGTGAACAGAACCACACATGTTGTACTGTCTGCAATCAATGATTAATATAGGTAGCCACAACAAGTCATTGTTAGAATGAGGAAAATTATGGACAAAGAAAGGTATGTGTGAGGACCATTATTCCTTGCTAAATTGCACATCAGTAGGAATATGCATACATATTTCCTGTTCTTCATTTCAACTGTTAGTCTGCCTGTCCTAGTTCCCCAAAGTTTGGGAATGATGTTGTTCTACTATTGACTTCAAAGTTTCATGAAGAAACAAACCTTCATAGCATTTTACAAAGTATACAGTATTAACCAACAAATATCTCAGACATATAACAGAATTTAGCAAGATGTACTGCCCCGCAGTTAAATAGCTGATGTTAACAGAATGTTATGGACTACATATATATTATTAGGAATTCAATGAATAACCAAGTTATTTGCAACTAATATCAAAATATACATTAATATCAATGTGTGATATAATAAATAAATGCTATGGGTATATTAAAGCAAGGTAACAGTTTCAGATATATTGTCTCCTTTCCATATTTGAACACACAGCACACCAAAATGTAGACATACTGGCATGTTTCCTTGCAAGGGGTTAACAATCAGCACATGTTACTTTTCAACAAATAGGTACTGCTCAGCAAATGCTGTTGTTCAACAGCCAATGTTATCAGAGCATTATGGATTACTGTCATATTTGTAGAAATTGGAAGACTATATATATATATATATATATATATATATATTGCAATATGGTTCTTCCAAAAAATGCTATGTGTGAATTTAACCAAGGTAACAGGTACAAATATCCGTTTCCCCTATGTGGTTTGGAATGCACAACAAGCCAAATTATAGACATGCAGGCCAGCTGCTTTACAGGCCAAGCTATCAGTCAACACATTATTCTTAAGCAAACAGATACTGCTCTACAAACACTGTTATTAGAAAGCTGATTTTATCAGAACATTATGGATTATAGCCATATTCTGCCATATTCCTAGAAATTTGAAGACTATATCAGAGAGTCGTTACTATGCACAATAGAAAACCTTAACCTAATTTTCTTTCTCTCTCACTACGACTCACTCTGCACTTTTCTTTCTTTCTTATACTCAATTATCTATACCTGGCTGTTCTTTTTATCACGAGTGACTGATTGTCTCTCGCTGCACTGATTTTCATCCTGGGTGATCTCGCTGGGTGCCTTTCCCTGCCTACTTCTATTTAACCCCTCCCCTTACCCAATTTTAGGCCAATAGTTATCATAGGGCCCCTTCCACTCCCAGGCACCATTTTTAAATTGTAGTGATTCCTTGCAGCTAGGAGTCCCTGTCCGTAAGCGGGTACTCAACAGGTATGTTGAGCAACTAGACTTTGAATGTTGACCTAGCCTCTTATTTTATATGTAGAATGAGATATCTGCTGTTTCATTGCTTTTTTATACTTACCTCTATTAAAGTTGTAGGTGTTCATATTTTATGCTGTTTTTCACCTTGCAGCCTCTACCTATATTTATTTGTGCATACACGGGAATAACATCCGTTTTGTATGAATGCAATGTAAGATATGTGCTCTTTCAGATAACTATAGCTGCTTACTTTTAAGTTATAATGCCCTGATCATAGCTGTTTTCATCTAATATCACAACTAGGTATGAGCGTGCAGCAATTAATAATTCACGCCGCTCATACCTTCTACAACTTGCATTTGCCTAGAATGTAGTTTGTTTCTTTTATACGATACTGCCATTAGTTAGAAGCTGTGCTTTACTGCCACCTGGTTCTTGACTCATTTATAAATATAGTAATTTATTCATTTATAAAGTTATATTTGATGAGGCTACCTGGTATAGCTAATATGGAGGAGCGTACAGCAAACAATGACGTAAGTTGGTCCTACCTTCTACAAGCAATATAATCTAGCATGCTGTACTTAAATCATATGCAGCAGTGCTGTTCACAACAGGATCAGCTTGACTGACTGGATTTATGTTTTTCATTTGCCTTACAAATGCTTAGCAATGCTACAAATGAATTACCAGTAAAGTGCCAGTACATTTGATGTCTAATAACTGCTCGTAGGTGGCCTGCTTTATTTTCAATCTTATTTTAGCTCCACCAAATCATAATAGTGTTAACTGCTGCCAGTGTCTTGGATATAATTATATTGTATATAATCTCACACACTCTAGTGACCTAGTAGCTGATTGTGAGCAGTATTATTGTGTTGTACATACTAAATGCTGTTTCACTACTAGTTAAACTACCTCACTGTGCTTTCAGCCTTTTTCTTACGTGTTTACTGACTTTTACCATCTTTTACCTTCCAGCCCTTTAAACAATTCTCCAGCTTCTCGCTCCTGAGCATTAACCATGGGACTAAAGAGACCTTGCTGACCAACAGCTAAACCAGCTGATTGTACCTACCACTACCTACAAAAAGCCTCTCCAAGCAATACATGTATGTTTTAACTGTGAGGTTAATTTAACCTAATAGCTCCACCAAATCCTAGTATTGTTAACTGCTGCCAGTGTCTTGGATGTAATGATATAATCTCACATACTCTAGTGACTTAGTAACTGATTGTGAGCAGTATTGTTGTGTTGTACATACTAAATGGTGTTTTTCTACTAGTTAAACTATCTCACTGTGCTTTTCAGCCTTTATCTTAAATATTTACTGACTTTTACCATCTTTTACCTTCTGACCCTTTAAACTATTCTCCAGCCTCTCTATACTCATCAATCGCTCTATCTCTGAACAGCATGCACCACTTTTCTGGAAAATATTTTACATAATACCCTTACATAAAGGCGGTCCCTTGACTGACATATCCAACTATAGACCCATAGCCATTCTGTCTCCACTTGCCAAAATCTTTGAAAAATGTATATACAAACAGATACTAGACCATTTCCTGTCTAATAATCTATTATCCAATACACAACATGGCTTCTAGCCTAGGCATCCTACCAGTACAGCACTAATCGGCTTTACTGATAATGTATACCAACTTAAAAACAAAACTCAACTAGTCTCTGCTACCTTCCTAGATGTGTCAAAAGCATTTGACACTGTATCGCATCAAATACTTCTTAACAAACTATCCATCTACCACTCCAACCCTGAAGCCCTAAAGTGGTTTCATAGCTACTTGTCTGATAGAAAACAAGTCACTTTATGGGACAATAAACTCTCTCCCCAGCTCCCCATAAGCATTGGAATCCTACATGTTTCAGTCCTCGTCCCACTTCTGTTCACAATATTTATTAATGACCTTCACACCGCTGCTAACCCAGCCTCAATTGTAGAATATGCTGATGATGCTTCCCTAATTTGTTCCACCCCTACTATCAAAGACCTCCAAGATAAAACTCAAGCAGCCCTCCACAATATAGAAAATGATCAAACTCTCCATCAACGTATTCTTAACTCAAAAAAATACAAGCTTATGGTCTTCCACCGCATCCCATCATCTAATAATCTACCTCCTATACTTCCTCTTCCAATGGCACTATAATAGAGCCCGTATAACATACATTTACTTTATTTATTTTATTTTACATTTGTGGACTGGGATAGTCCGAATGGATACATGTCCATTTTCAATGGAGGCCCGGGGGAGAAAAGCTCCAAAGGTAGTTACAAAAGCAAACATAACATAATACAAATTAAGCACAGTTTACAGACTCTGTTGAGACATATTAACTTCTTGGTGTCAGAGTTGATAGCAGACTTAAGTTTGACAAACACCTTGCCCTAACCATTAAAAAGGTGCATATCAAACTGGGTTCACTCTATCGGGCTAAAACATATCTCACTGACCAAGCCAGACTTGCAGCAGCTCAAACCTATCTATTATCTGCCATTCTATAATGCTCTCAAATATTTACCAATCTTTGCAAATCTGACCCAAAAAGTCTTGTCTCTTGCTATAACAAAATTGCCAAATTTGCTACTAATCAATCTCAAAGATCTCACCATTGTACTGCACTTCTTTAGCTAAAATGGCTACAGCTCCCTCATCTCCTTACCCTGAATCATTTACTAACCACTCATGCAGTCTTATACAAACCTGATACCTGCCCAGCACTATTAGGTTTTATCCAACCCTACAGTAACCTAACATCCCTTGGATTTGCTGATAAAACACTGTTAAATATTATTAAAGCCCAAGACTCTTATGGCATCTCTCTGTTCTCCCATATCATTGCCAAACAATGGAACTCTCTTCCACAGCATATTCTTATGATCAATGATACACATACATTTAAACAGATCCTAAAATAATAGTTCTCTAAACATAGTAGGCTTTGCTCCTATTCTCACCCAGGATAAATACTTTAACTCATAAATATCAAAATCCTTTCTTTACACCACCCTTCTCAATATCTTCTGCCTAAGTAAGCCTTCTTACTCCCAGATCGTAATATCTTCTCCCCAAAAAAAAAAAAAATTAGTTCTTCTTTCTGTTTGATAATGTTTGACATTGCCTATAATTGTTTAATATTGTTTGATATTACTACCTTTGTTTTACTTCTGTTTTAAACACCATGGTAAGAACCTTGCAATTGCAGACCATCTCAAAAACCCCCAGCTTTACTCCGTCGCATATCGCCTACTCAGAGGTGATCTCTGCCTAACATGCAAAGCTATGTTAAACCCAGAGCTGTTGGACATGCTCCACTTAAAGAAATCCCAATCTCTTCGAGCTACATGCTCTAGGGACCTAAACCTTGTCACCACAATAAACAGAACATGCCGGAGGGATAGATCCCTGTCCCAGAGACTTCCCATACTCTGGAATAAACTATCTATCTATATCAAACAAAGCTCCTCATTAGCACTCTTCAAAAAAAATCTTGATGATTGGATGGGAAATAGGAAATTCACCCCGGGATCACTTCTGTGGCTCTTCTCGACAGTGGCACAGGAAAATCATTTTCTTGGGTAGCAAAAGCCAGGGTACCTTTTTGGTTGGGCTTGTATGGGCCCCAGGGTCGATAGCCTAGTACCTACCTATGAACCTATGTATTACATATGTATTACTTTATGTACTTTAATTATTGTAAATGTCATATGTCACTTGTAAAAACTATTGTAATCTTCCTTGGAGCTTTTCTCCCCGGGTTACAACTGAAAACGGGCTTCTGGCCCAGTCAGACACTACGCGGTTAACAAAATAAAACAAATAAATAAACAAATTATTGCAATATGTTTTTTTTAAAAAATGTTAAATAAGTTAACCAAGGTAATAGGTACAGATATATGTTTTCCCTATGTGGTTTGGAACCCACAACACACCAAAATTTAGACAAGCTAGCCAGTTGTCTTATAGGCCAAGCTAACATTCAGCAATGTTTTCATTGTAGAAAACAGGTATTGCAGATGTTTCTTAGAAATCCTACAGAAAATTGATGAATATGGAAAATACATACAATTTTTGGACATTTCATAGTAAAAAAATAACAGCTATCAACACATAACTAAAAATGTGTGTGAGCAATGAGGAGGGCATTATTTTTTAAATTAAATAAGTGTGTCTGTGTAATTGTTTAGGAGGAATGATGTAAGGAAGTTATATATGTGGTTGTATTCCAACTTGTAATGGTCCAATAGGTGATAGAGTGGGACTGTAACAGAAAACTATGAAATGTGCAGTCATCCACGGCCTATGCGCTATAGGAGTTTATGATGCACGAAAACAGAAGCTATGTAAAATTATGCTCTTAGATGTTGTAAAACATATGCACATCTACAAAGAACATACCTAGGGTTATTATTGAAGCATTATTGCATAAAATAACAACATTGGTATCAAATCCATAGCTATGAGGGCAGTATTTACCAAGTCCACTTAATTATCCCCATGAGCTCATTATCACAGCAGCTAATACATGGTTATAAAAACATCTCCATGATTTATATGGTACAGCGATACTTCTTCTTTCAACTTTTCCTGGTTAGGGGTCGCCACAGCTGATCACCTGTCCGCTCATGATTGGCAGTGGAGTTTTTACAGTGTCGAGTTGCCAGCCCAGTGCCCGACTTTCCACAGAAGGCACACACACACATACGCACTCACACCTAGGGCCATTTTAGAGTGTCCAATCCACCTACAGCAGTACAGAGATATATCTGTAAAATCCATAGCAATACTCAGGTACACGTAGAACATTGCTACTTACTGTAGGGATCTACGGACTGCCTCCACACCTCAGTGACCTTCCTTAGAAGATCTTCCATGTCCTTCTGATGCAAGTCATCATAGTGGTAATGAACCTGCCCTCCAGTCAGTAGATCCCCATCCTCCATTAATGCACCCGCATGATCCGGTTTGACACATTGATCATACAAAGCTCTTGGGTCTTGCTGTCATTCTTTACTTCAATCCAGCATACACAGTCAATATCTGGGTCATCTCCTTATCTTTCCAGTTGGGTGCACAGACATGTTTCAGCTTCCTTGAAGTAGCCATCATGATCCTCAAATAGAACAAATCTAAAAAATACAAAAGCACAGAAATGCTCACTGAATTACCACTCTGTTCGCAGTTAGTAATTGTCTGATCAGTAAATGTATCAAAAATTAAGATTTGAAAGTGGCACTGATATCATGTTATAAGATTATTCTTAGATACGGGCATGTGCCACACAGTAGCATTTACTGATAGATATTGTGTGTTTACATGGTGCATCTGGGTATTTTGGTGCATAATGGCAAGTTGTGCAGATATGTGGGAATGGGATTTCAAAACCTTGACTTTTAATTAACCTCATTAATTATGTATGGTGCAAATGGTGCTTAAACTTAGGTGCACACAAGGTGCACTTTGATTCTGTGACTCGGAGTGAGAGGTACATTTCAATCGGTTGAATTTCGGGTCTATATTATATGTTCGAAGTTTGAAAACTTCAAAAGTTAATTAATCGAAATTAAATGTTCGAAGTTTCAAACATCAAACTTATGATTAAAAAAAAAAAAAAAAAGAAAAGGAACTTACCTGAATGTTGTAAGCGGGGGGGCAAGCCCCCTGCACCCCCCACTCTTTAAATATACCAAGTCCGAGACCATACTTTAACGTGGTACAGGGAAGATTACCCTTACTGCACTGTGGTGTGCTCGGAGTTGGTATATTTAAAGAGCAGGGGGTGTGGGGGGTGCAGAGGGGCTTGTCCCCCTGCCTACAGCAGTTAGTTTTGGGTTTGTTTTTTTTTTTGTTTGTTTTTTTTTTTTTACATATGTTTGAAGTTTTATAACTTCGAACATTTAAATTCGATTATTTAACGTTCAAAGTTATAAACGTTCGAACATATGATATAGACCCTGAATTTCTGTTATGGTGATTAGTACATCTGTTACTCATTTCAAAAGGTACATGTTTAAATTCATATTTTCTCAAAATGGTAATTTTAACAGAGGTTGCCATAAGTTACTGGAGTGACGTTGTCTTGAACTTTATACATACAGGTGTGGTCCTTCTAAATATTTTATTTCAGTCCCATATGCAGTTGTATAGACAGACTTCCATTGTAAATGTTAACAGTATATGAATCCTGATTTATGGATCATCTGCAGTTCTTACTAGTAATTCCTTGTACCCTGTGGTGTAACCAGAGAACTATGGATTCTAACACTATCCATACTTAGTATGTGATGTAGATATTAAGGATATTTTTTCATGCCTCCTAACAAAACTGTTATAAACATGTGATGTTGCTGTTATGGACATGTCTTCAGTGATGAATCTTTATGAAGGCATTATTGGTACTGTCTCAGTATACTACATATCCATACTGTCTGTGGCCTGGCTATGGATTCTGTGGTTTACCAACGTGTTCCATAAGTTCTTCATATTGTCATATGTTGTAGTATTTGAATGTGACATGCAAGCAGACTCATGTGGTGTAATGCTGTTTGCTTTGGACCTCCATAAAAATATATGTATTGCCAGAGGTTCAAATCCCACTCATAAACTGTAAATATGTTATGTTGATTTTGCCAATGTTATGTATGAAGGCATTCTTATTACTTGCAATAAGTCATGTTAGTATTCATTACACACAGAGTTATTCAGACATTTTCAATGCAAATAGGAATGCATAATGTTTATGTTGACATATGCTATTCACAGAATGAAATGCATAAAGGGGCTCAAACATGAGTATTATAATGTGAGTATCACTGTCTTTCAGATGGCCAACCATCCAAGGGGTGACATCTTCTCCCCCCAGGAAAAGTACATCATAACTGATGCTCTATGCCAACATGGAAGGAGATTCCTAGGCCATTCAGGTGATACTGTTCAGATAAATGAAATCTAGACAGACCTCATCAACATGATCAGTGCAGTTGGAGGCCACAACCATGGACGATGCTGCTCAGACATGATTCTTTGTGCAGCCAGCAGAGTGACATGTTAGAGAGATTGAGGGATGCCCCTTGTGGTGGACCACTACTGACCCCCTCCAATGACATCACAATATTTCTGGCCTCACTGTATATAGCAAGAGGAGAGACATACATCCCTGGTGGTGGGATTGAACCTGGGGGTTCCAGAACGGACATGTTTGTATCTATTTCCATCACAGGGATGTGTATTGTGACTATCACTGCACATTGCTGCAGCATGCGCATTCATCTATTGCTGTTTTTTATTTACAGCAGTAGAGTTGAGGTATGACACACTTCCACAAAGCGTGAGGATGATGGACATAAGTATAATTACATGAATCTGTATATCTGAGTTACAGACAGAGCAGTCCAAACAACACTTGTAATGCTGTTTGCATTAATATTCACAGGTCCATCCACTTTGGGCCTACACCAGGGATCGGCAGGTGAGTGTCTCTGTACTGTTGCTATGAACACTGCCTTCATAGTGCTTCCACCTCATTTCATGGCACTGCTGTTTACTGTTATATTGTTGTTTCCCTACCATTTAACACTACAGGTACAGCCAGTGGCTCGACAAGCCATGCATTTTCAAGTGCAGACAGACCAAGTATGTTACAGCAACAATGTCATAGCTTTCAATAATGTGTAACATGTGATACCCTGACATTGTTGTCAGTATCTGTCAATACAGGTCCATTCGGTGTATAGTTGTAACATCCATCACCTCTGTATTTGCAGCCCATATTACTGTGCTGTATATGTGTTTCTGTCAGCATAGTTTTTACTAAACACATGACTGTGCTGTCTTTCTCTTTACTTTCCCACTGCAGGATCCACAGTACAACCCAGAACGTCTACACAGCAGGAGTCTGTCACTGGTGTGCTATTATGTATGTTTCATTCCTGTCATTGCTGTTACTCCTGTAGCTGACCTTCATTAATACTATGTCCTTCTTACCATTCCTAGGTCAGTCTGCACCAATGTCCTCAAGCACACATATGAGTGGCATGTGTATGTCACACATTCTGTATGTTTTAACTGTTCTCACCTGGTTAATGGTGTAAACGATGTGATGAGTAATGTTGTGTTTTTTCCCTGCACTAGTTGAAGTTCATCCACGTGCAAAACCACCAGCTTCCCATGTGTGTTTGCCAGGTGTTTTTTTTTTTTAAAGCATCACATATGTCATGTATGTTGGCCATGTAAACAAATTATACATTTATTTTATTCACATTCCATGAAACAAACATACATACAGTAGACTGCAAGTGAAGTCATTAGTATTTGTAACATGGTAATGAAATATATTTCACTGCCATTTCACTATATTTCAGGAGGGACTGACACAGACAGACAACTGGTGTCAAAGCCATGGACTAAAGCTAAATGCCAAGAAGTGCATAATAGTATCCTTTGGGAAGTCATCCACCTCTGGCAACTATCATTTCGAAAACACACCCCTTAGAGTTGACCCAGTAATCAGGGACTTAGGGGCATACATAGATAGTAATCTAGCTTTTGACCACCACATGTCTACAGTAGTGAGGAAATTATTCTATGTTGCACAACTTATAAACAAAGGTATGGCATCTAAGTCCGAGGAAGTCATTGTTCCAGTGTATTCAGCATTCATCAGACCTATCATTGAGTACAATGCCCACTTTGGTATGCACCTAACAAGGCATATCCAACAACTGGAATGTCCACAGAGGTTCCTCACTAAAAGAATACAGGACGTAAGTTAAATGTCCTATGCAGACTGCCTCAAGGCCCTGTCCCTATATTCTATCTCCTACAGGTGTTTGAGGGGAGATCTATGCCTGGCATACAGGGCATTGTCAGACCCCACTCTGATGGATCTCCTGCATATCCACAAAACTAACAGCACCAGAATTACCCATTCTAAAAATGTAAACCTTGCCTGTGATATAAATAGGATGTAACCAGATTCAAATGTAACTTGGACAGTTGGATGGAACAGGAAATTCATCCCTGGTTTGGCACCTATGTCTCTAATGGGCACAAGCAACCTGTAAATGGTTCATCTCCAAGGCCCCTGCTTGTAAATGCTTCATCTCCCAAACCTCTGCTTACACTTGTCAAGGGTAACATAACTTGTCAGAGATTTGGGATGCATGGCTAGGCTTAAGGGTATCAGAACTTGTCAGAGATTTGGGATGCATGACTAGGCTTAAAAAGGTCCTTGTGGTCATTAGCCTAGTAAACCCCTATAAACCTATATATGCCATATGTCTTTGATATCCATTATGTGATGTAGGCACACTGTCCTGATCTGTGTCTTTATATCTTGTAGCACATCAACTATCTATTTGTTTATTTATTTATTTATTTATTTATTGACATTTGATCACTGGGAAAGTCCGACTGGGTAGAAGCCCATTTTCAGTGGAGGCCTGGAGAAAAGCTCCCAATTATTACAAAACATTTTAAAGAATAATAATTTTACGATCATCAAAAATAAAACAAAAACATCTATATTTTGAATAATTATAACAAAGTAGACCTAATATAAGAAACATTGGTTAAGAATCGATACAAGGTATATGACAATCATTTAATATTTAGGCAGTCTGTAGAAAAATTAAAGGTACATTATTCTAATATGAATAGGAATTGCAATATGAACTGAGGGAAACACAGGCTTATGGTATATTTATAGAGAAAGTCAGGGAAGAGAATTAAATAGCAGTAAGGAAGTAAGTGAAGAAAGGAGAGTAAGGAGGTATAAGGAATGGAAAGGTACTTGTTCATGTTTAGGGATATAGTTTATCCTGGTTTTGAGCAAGAACAGAGCCAGATTGTAGCTAGGAAGTCTTTTCAGAGTGGTTTTGAAAGATGGGAGGGAGGGTATAGACCTGATGGATACAGGTAAGGAATTCAGGCCCTACCAACCTTATATGAGCACAGACAATGCCCAGCAGATTTGCTAGGTTTGTAGACAGACAGGAGGTTTTGGTCAGTGGATCGCAATGACGGACTGGGAACATAGATGTTTAGAATGTTTTTTAGTGCTGGACAGGTAGATGGATGTTGGATAATTTTATAGGTGGTAAGAAGTTGTGTATATGTTAGTTGATGTGGCAGTTCTAACCAATTAAGAGTTTTTAGTGCTATACAGTGGTAGGTTCTGATAGAGATATGTGTTGCAAATTTAGCAACTTTGTTACAGCATTGTTCAGGTTTTAATTTCTGTGAAGACTGGAGGTTAGTAAGGATGGAAATACCATAAATAAGTGTGGGGAGGAGATAAGTAGTGGCAAGTGTAGTTTTAGTATCATTGGTAAAAAAATTTTTGGCTCTGTAAAGCATCCCTACTTTTTGAGGAGTTTTTCTTATGCGATTTTGTATATGCAGGTCAAATGTAAGATTATCATCCATTATCACCCCTAATAGTTACTATGAGAAGTGACTTCAATGGTTATATTACCAAGAGAGAGGACTCTCATTTTTTTTCATAAGAGAAGGATTGGGGGAAAAAGTAGTAATTTGGTCTTTTTTGGTTAGAGCATGAGTTGTGAGTTACAAAGCATGTTTCAGTGGCTGTTAAAGCTTTATGAGTAATTTTTAGAAGTGTGCCATGTTGTCAGATGTGCAAATGAGGATGCAATCATCTGTGTATTCTATTAGGGTGCCTGTTTTGTGGAAGTATAGTGGGTGTTGATGAAAATGGTAAGAGGAGAAGACCAAGGACAGAGCCTTGTGGTATATTGCTGGTGACTGGGAGGTAAGTAGAGAGAGTGAAGTGCCATTTTACTTACTGATACTATTGGACAAGTAGCTTTTAAACCACAGAAAGGTGGGCTGAGAGAGACCTTGTGAGGACATTTGAAGCAGACGTTTGCGGTTTTGTCATAACAAACTGTTTCAAAGGCATTAGACAAGTCTAGAAATAAGGAAGAGACTAGTTTATTGATAGTATCTGTATAAGTTAGAAGAGCAGTACTACTAATATGGGAAGGATGGAAACCATGTTATATAGGGGATGGCAGTTCTTCCTGCAGGAGATAGTCTAACAATTGTTTTTGAATATATTTTTCAAGTATTTTGGTGAAAGGAGATAAGATTGCTGTAGGTCTAAAATTATTAATGTCTGTTGAAATTTCCTCCTTTGTGCAGACGGATAATGTTTGACTTTTTCCAGAGAAAGGAATGTGTGATACCCTAACTGACATATTTATAAGCATTGAGACAGGATAGGCAATGTTGTTGGCTGCTATTTTAGCTATTTACTTGAAATGTCATCAGCTGAAGAAGAGCGCAGTTTAAGTTTGTTTAAGAGTAGTTTTATATAGGATGGGGGCACAGGTATGAAGGTGAAAGCGGATGTGGTGACATGTGACTTTTGGGCAGGGTTAGGATTAGCTGTTGAGGAATCCTCAGTTAGAGATGCTATGCTATCTATAAAATAAGAGTTGAAGTGTATTGCAGTTTCAAGTGGTGAGTAATCGGGGAGGGGTTTGGGTTGAATTTTTGGCCAGGATGTAAGATTTCTTTAATGGATGTCCAAAATTTTTAGGGTTGCATTTAGTATTATTCTGAAAGTTATTATGGTATAGCCTTTTGTCTTCCTTCATTTGCTTTTTAGCATGATTGCAAAGCATTCTAAAGTTTTCAAGATGTTGAGATGTTTTATATGTCTGCCATTCTTTCCATGCTTTTTCTCTATCCTGCATTAGCATTCTACTCTTTTTGGTTAGCCAGATTGCATTGTTTTCAGTCTTTTCCTTGTAGGAGGTGCAAGACTATTTAGGACACTTAGAAATATTGTACTGACTCCAATTACAGCATTGTCTAAGGAGAAGATTTTTAGAAAGTTCCAGTTAATGGATGATAGTGTCTGGGCTAAACTTGGAAAGGTCATGTGTTGTTTTATAAATTTGCTGCTTAACTGGATGTGTGAGATATATAGTCATATAGACTGGGATATGATCACTGACAGAGTCTGACATTGTACCCGTGGTGGAGTATTTGCTAGTGACTGATACTAGTATCCAGTCTAATAAAGAATTTGATGTCTTGCTATAATGTGTAGGGCTATTAATTAGCTGTGTGAAACCATATAAATTCATGCTAGATGTAGGGGAGTTAGAATTTGTGTCTAACCAATTGACATTCACATCACCTAGTAATATTTTTTTCTTGTCGAAATATTGTGGATATCCAATGTAGGATATCTTTCAGTATAGCTGCATTGTCTCCAGGAGGTATATACAGGACAGTAATGCATATTTGTTAATAATTGTTTATTTTGAGGAAAGCAATAAGAAGCTTGGCTGAAGTGAGTTTTGGTGTTGGCTTGCTCTAAGGGGAGATGGAGTAGGTACTGGGAAATATTAAAGCAATACCTCCACCTTTCCTCTTTATATGGTCATTACGGATGACATTATAGCCAGGAGGTACAACTTCAAAGCTTCATGCTGGGCTTAAGCCAAGTTTTAGTTACAGCAAAAACATCAGGCTTATGTTGAGTAATCCAGGCATGTAGTTCAGCAGTTTTATTTCCTAGGCGTAACATTTATAGCAGCAAAAAATTAGATCTCCAGGGTTGGGGATTGGCTGTTGTTGGATTACAGAAGTATGTGGAAAATAATTTTCTTTATGTTCATTGTGACAGGCAGGGCCAGAATTAGGGTGTATATCTCTTCCTACAAGGACTATAAGGATTTTAGTATATTGGAGAATTATGCATACTTGTTTTTGCAGAGGATTCCTGCACTTAATTTTGTTTTGATTTGAGCTGAAGTGCAATTAATCAGACTATATCTGAAATAAAGGTGAGGGGCAATATGAAAAAGGTTTGGTGAAATGTGTGAAGAGTGTAAAGATGAAGTATGGATAGTTGGTTGGGCCAGAGTTGGAGACATGCTGCAAGATATTATTGAGTCATGGTAGAATGAAAGATGGCACAGCAGGAGAAGAAAAATAGAAAATACACTGAAGAGTAGCATAATTAAGTACAGGAATCTGTGTTTTATAGCTGTATCAGTATCATCCAGCAGCCCATCCAGCAATCATGATGTTATTCATGATGTGCCTCAGCATGGTAGTATGGCCCCTGGGGCAGAGGACCTTGAGTTGTTTGGAGAGTCCATCCATGAGATCGACAGTGATGTTGCTGCAGCTGTAGCCTCAGATGTGGAGGTTCACTTGTCTAGTCATTCAGAGTATGATGCCACAGTGGATGTTGAACATGGTAAGGCCATTGACCAGCACACCACAGATGACTGCACTGCTGCTGGCAGTTCCATACAATAACCACAAACACGATGTTGCAGTAGACATAGGTGAGCAGATGCACATGGCTAGGTGTCAGAGGTTGTCCACCTCCTGCTGCAGGCAAATGAACGGTCACAGCAATGGCATAGTTCAGACATCCATTCACTTGCCATGTCACAGATCATGTGGAACACCAGTTACATGTCATGCATGAAGGACAAGAGCACAGACACAGCGAGATTATGGCTGCATTGGCCTCTCAGAATGATAGTCTGCTAGCTGTGGCATGGTCAGTGGAATCCCTGGCCTCTACAGTACCGCAGCAGTGTTGCGCTACCAGCAAAATTCTGCATTGCAACCTGTGAGAGGCAAGCCACCTGTCTGCAG